>NC_133663.1:134415599-134705599 GCF_037893015.1 Macrotis lagotis | reverse complement strand
TCCATAGGTATATAACATTGCCTATAACATCAGAATTCTCAGTATATTAATAGGATCTGGACTTTTGTTTCAGTTTTAATGATATTTTTATGCATATTAACACTATGTTACTAACTTATTACAAATGTTAAGAGCAATATTTTTGTAATACAGATAATATATACAATGTAACAAAAAATACATATTGTATGACATATAATACAATTGTATTATACATTATATCAAAAATAAATGACAACTCCCCATAAAAGGTCATTTGAAAAATTAAAAGAATTTTGAAAAGTATCAATACAGTAACCTCATCTGAAAGTGATTATAACATTCCACATCTAAAGCATTTTTAAATTGCTGTTTTAATCTGCAGAAGTCTTATTTTTCTTTGCCTCCCAAACTCACTGAAAAGAAAAAGAGAAAGGAAAAACAAATTTGTTGTAACAAATATGGATAGTCAAATAAAATAAATTCCCTCATTGGTTGTATATTGGAATCTCCTGGACTCCAAACCTATTATTTCTTTGTCAGAATATATAGATAACCTGGTTCATCATAGATGCTTTGGCATTATGAATGGTTGTTGCTTTGATTGTCATTCTTAAAACTTTCAAGGTTGTTTGTATTTGCAATTCTTGTTACTGTATAAACTGTTTTGTTAATTTTGCTCATTTCATTCTTCATCAGTTTATAAATCTTCCACATCATTCATTTTACAATATTGATAATTTAGTATAAATTGTTCTGATTCTGTTTACTTCTTTCTGCATCAGTTCATGAAAATCTATCTCGTTAAAATATTCTATTTCCTCAATTTTTATGGCATAATTAATAGTATAGCACCACATTCTTACAACAACTTATACAGGTATTCCTCACTTGATAAGCATCCCTTTAATTTCCAGAGGTTTTTGCCATCAAAGAAAAAAAAATTTCTATAAATATTTTTATACATAAGGGATCATTTTTATCTTTCTTTGATAGGTTTTACAGGGTTTTTTTCTTTTTCTTAGCTTTAAAATGTTAAAAAAAATTCTTTTTTTTTCAATAAGGGATGACTCTCAGAGAAAAGAAGGGAACAGTTACAGGAGGAGATCTAACATAAAAAGGAAAGATTAATAAAAAATAATTTTTAAAAAAATTATATCCTTGAGAGCAAGTATTTCCTTTTTTATGAAAAATAAATTTATTTATTAGTAGTAAAATTTAGGTTATAATTGCATCTATATGCTAGAGCAAATAAAATGAAGTTTTGATTTTTTTAAGTTTAGATTTTTTTTTCCTTTAAAGATTTTATTTATTTTGAGTTTTACAATTTTTCCCCTAATCTTGCTTCCCTCCCCCCACCCCCCACAGAAGGCAATTTGCCAATCTGTACATTGTTTCCATGGTATACATTGATCTCAGTTGAATGCGATGACAGAGAAATCATATCCTTAAGGAGGAAAAATAAAGTATAAGTGATAGCAATATTACATAATAAGATATCAGGGGTTTTATTTTTTCTAAATTAAAGGTAGTAGTCTTTGGTCAGGTGTTTAAACTCCACAGTTCTTTCTCCGGATACAGATGGCATTCTCCATTGCAGATAGCCCAAAATTGTCCCTGAGTGTTGCACTGATGGAATGAGCAAATCCATCAAGGTTTATCATCGCCCTCATGTTGCTGTTAGGGTGTAAAATGTTTTACTGCTTCTACTCATCTTGGAGAGCAAATATTTTCTTGCTTGCTTATATTTTCTTTTCAAGTACTTAGGACAATACTGGCACATAGTAAACTTAATAAATGTGATGTCCATTGCTCTAGCTATCTTATCTATTTACTCTAGATTATAGATAGATAAGCAAATCCAATCTAGATTAGATAAAAGTTCATTTGGTTGCAACAAAAATAAATGGAAATTATAGGGATGCTTCTCAAGAGAGGATAGATAAATAAATCTAATCTAATCAAGATTCTAGATAGATAAATAAATAATAAAGGTAGCTATATAATCATAAAAATAACAAAGATGGATGAATTAGAAAAAAATTGTGTTTGTGTTACTTTGAATCCTAATAACATCTTGAACTTTTAACTTCTACTTTAAATTTATGATTGGAGAAGTTCTAGAATTTCTGATATGCTTTTGTTTTCTGGATTCTTTTCTGTATGCTTTTATTTTAATTGCAAATTCCATAAATAATATTCAGTCATGAAATAGATGACAAAAACAGTACTGATATCTCAAATGGTTTTGCAAAACAAATTATGAACTAAAATTATAGGAAAAAACTTTTCTGAACCTGATAAAAGGAATTCAACTTTCAGACCAATTATATCAAAACAGAATAATTTTTTTAAAAAAGTCAGTGTCTGCAGTAACTATCAACAAACTGATCTTCCTGCAGTGTTTGAAATTAAATATACAGATGTTTTAACTGTACAAAGTGGGACATGCAGTAATTATTATCACAATAAGGTGAGATTTCAGTGTTAATGCCACCATTATAATATTCCTTTCCTAAGGAAAGGAAGCACATCCCCCCCCTAAAAAAATATAAGATTATGTCATATATGGAATGGTTGAAGAAATGGGGTTATTTACTCAAGAGAAGAGAAGACTTAAAGTGATATGATAGCTGCCTTCAAATATTTGAAGTGCTTTCATGTGGAAAAACAATTAGATTTGTTCTCCTCAGAAGCAGATTTCACTTCAACATAAGGAAAAGCTTCCTAATAATTTGAGTTATCCAAATGTGAAATGGATTACCTCATGAGTTATTGAGTTGTTGATCACTAGAAGTCTTCAAAGATTCAATGATCACTTGTCAGAGAGATTATATGGAGACACTTTGGACTAGGTGGCTTCTGAGATTCCATCCAAGTCTGAAATTCTGTGGTCATGTGATGTTCCATCCATGTATAAAACTAGCTCTGAGGGAAAGTGGGGAAGCTACATATCCTTATTTTCTTGCTTTCTTTCAAACTGCTCTCACCAAAACAGTATGCCTTTATGCCAGCCAGTTTTCTTCCCTTTTCAGGGAAATGAAGGGAAATTAATTTATTTGCATTTACTTAGACTTAGTACAAATAGGATATAGTTTTACCATTTTAATTTAGAAGAATTAAAGTCAAATAAAGTCTCTCTCTCTCTCTCTCTCTCTCTCTCTCTCTCTCTCTCTCTCTCCTTGGGTTGTTCAAAAAAATGCAGCAGTCATTCTAGGTAAAAGAACCCATTCAATGAATATACATACATATATACAAGTATATATATACATATATAGTTGTGTGTATACATGTATGTATATACATGTATGTATGTATAAAGTACCTACTAGGTATAAGGCCCTGTTTAAAGAGCTGGGAATATGAAAATGAAAAATACTTTAATTACCCTAAATAATCAAAAGGAAGAGATAAGATATGTATCTAAGTAACTATAATAGAAGAAAAATATTTTAAAAGTCAAAGAACAGGAAATTTTTAAACCATTCCTTGTATCCCAAAAGATGACTCTAGAAATAAAATTTATTAAATCTAGGTTTCCTTATAGGATCTTTTTATTTTTTTTCCCCTGGTGGTTCAGGCAATCAAAAAAATGAAAGGAGGAAGGATTTAAAAAAAAACTGCTCTTGATCCAAGTTAATGTTCCAGTCATTTAATTTGATTTGTACTCTCCAAAACAGGTTATCTGCTATCATAAAGCCTTCCCCTCCATTTGTTTCTGATCCATTTGGCATTCTAGTTCCTTTCATTTTCTTTAATGTCATAGAAGGGAAAAAAATCATAGGCCTTCTAAAAGCATTCAAATTCATGCATATGCTGCTTTGTGAGTATAGATATAAACATGTATATGGAGAAAGGTTTTCTACATAATTTAAAGCAGCATAAAATTCTAGTGCAAAAAAGAGTTCACATTCATAGACTAATTTAAAAAAAAAAAAAACCTTTGGCTTATCCTCTCTTGCTATGGATCTAATGTTTGCCTCTGAGAATAGAACATATTAACAACCCTAAAGTCAAAAAGACAGGATATTTTTTAACAAGAGCCTCCCCTTTGCCAAACATCCAGAGTTTGTCTCCAAGGACTTTAAAAGAAAGGAAAGAATGAAGAACCGGAAACCATAAAGCATGCATTACGGCTATCATCTAATTACTGAATGAATAGCACAGTTGTTTTGTCTGATTGCACTAAGTTAGTTATCCACTGCTAGCTTCATTGACAAAAAGGGAATCTACACAAATTATAGGGAAATTCAAGCACTAAAGGAATGTTTTGGTTCAGAGGTTTGCAATGACTATTGGCTTTGGTTTCTGGCAAAGTTTGTCTTTGCCATATGAACTCGACTGGGCTGGGTCAGTCTAAAGCTTTCCAAAAAGCCTGAGAAGAGGACAGACTTCCTTGTCATCTGTATCCCATAAATAAATTAAAGTGATGTTCTCCAGCTAGTGTTTGTTTCTTGGCAGGCTAATCTGCAATCAGAAAAAGAAAAGCCTTTCATTTGTGAACTCTAGCTAAAGGAAGGAAGCTTTTGTATGTGGATTCACCGGAGACCAAAATATTAAAAAGTGGAAGAGGAAAACCATATGTTGCTGTTCTCTTAAGTAAGCAGCTCAAAAGTGCTGTTTAAAGAAATGTTCTAATTCTTGAAACTGAGACATAAGTGTTTTGTTGTAAGTAGAGGGTGCTCTCATAGTAGGATCCATATTTCTGAACAGTGCACTGTTTTGTCACATTTCCAGTATGTGTTCAAGATTAATTAGTCCCTTTAAGCCATATATTTAAAAAAATATGTAGATCATGTCTATGATGGCCACCTAAATGCTTTACAGAAAATCAAAATAGTTAATTGACCATTTCTGGCAAGTTTCTTTTATTATATTTCATTCTGAAAATATGCATACAGAATGTCAAATGAAGAGAAAGAGGCTTGTTTTCAAATGCCAGATGAAAGTAGAAAAGTTTCATCACTGTTAATGAATTTAAGAATAAAGAGAAGGCATGTATAGAAATAGTTTGGGGTTCCTCCTATAGAACGCAATAGGAAAATATATATGCTTTGATCTCTTGTTAAAGGGCATGAGTGACCAAAGGTTCCTGTTTGGTACTTGTGATGGGGCCTGGAGTTTGTGTAATGTTTATGCAATAGGATAAGAAATTGAAGCAGGAAGAGCCACCAACTCTGTAAGGAATGAGGAGAGATAGTTTCATCCCTTTCAAAGTAAGTTGTTTTTTTTTTATTGAGACACAGCCAGCACCAGCTTTCCCTGAAATTTCCTTAAGAGAAGGAAGAGATTTCTCTTCTCTCCTCCTCCTCAATAGCAGTTATGACCTCATGGCCATTAATGCAAGTGCTTTTTCCTCAGTAATCTTGAGACTAAACTTCAAATCCCTAGCTTTTACCTCTTTGTATATCTTTTCCCTATATTGATACTGAGAGATAAACATTTCCAACCTTAACAGACACCTCATGAGCTCATTAGGCCTGGAGTCATTAAATTGGGTGCTGCTTGCCCTACAAATAAGGGGTATTTTCTATAACCATACCCCTGTCAGAAGAAAAGATGGCTCATCACCAGATGAATGAGTCATGGAAGTGCTTCTCCTTAAAAAGGACAGAGTGGAATAAAATCTCAAGGAAACTTGTTGAGTCATTCTGCAAATCTACTTAAAGTCTTCCCTACCGTCTGAGAATATATAAAAGAAATATTGGATTAATGTTTCATGTATTAAGTTTTTATGCTTAATAATTGTATGTGTCTTTTTAGACATTCCTTTTAGGGTAGAAAAAATGGACTTCTGGCCAAAATGGAGGAGATAATACAGGCACTGTGATAAGTACTCCAGGTTCCCCTCAAAAATAATATGGAAGAAACCTCTAAACAGAACTTCAATCAACAAAACCCAGAAAAAGAAGCTAGGAAAAGAAGACCTGTCAAAAAGGTCTGCCTCAGGGGACCATGAGTGAACCAGGATCAAAGACCAGAGGGCCAGTGCAGGCACAGTAGCTGGGGGAAGCCAGAAAACCTGCCTAAGCCATAGAGACTTTGGTGAGTGGCAGGTCCAAGAACCAACTTTAGCTGCAGAATCATTAGCAGGGTGGAGAGGAGCTCTGGTGAGCCCCAGTCATGGAAGGGTGAGTTCCAGCACAGAGAGTTTCAGAGCATGCCTGGAAAATGACCAGCTGGGCAAAGAACCTAAGCTCCTTTCTTTCAGTGGAGCCCTCTTCCCAGAACTAACAGTAAACAACCCCCACAGGGGGAAAACAACCTGAGCCTCAGACTCAGGTATGGGCAAAAAAAGTTCATTAAGCAGAAAGGGAGATTAACTCCCTCCCCTAGGGCACAGGGCATTGTACAAGGTCAACTCAGACCCTGCTGCTGAGGGCCTCAAAAGCTCCAGAGAAAGAAACCAGTGCCCGCTACTGGCTGGCCCTTGGAATTACTAAGCCAAGTGAACAAAGCCTCTAGGGTTTTCAAAAGCAAACCTCTGAGAGACAGCGCCCCCCACCCAATGCAAGATCCTAGGAAGATGAAGAAAGGCTAGTGAAAGGGGGGCCCATGGAGAAATACTTAGAAGAAATAGATTCTAGCCCAGAGAGAGATCTAGCACTTCTGAGGAGAATATGAACTGGTCTCCAGTGCAGAAAGACTTCCTTGAAGAAAGCAGGAAAGGATTTAAAAATCAATTGGAAAAATTGGGAAAAGAAAGTCAAGAGAAAATAAACAGGTTGCAAGAGAACATTAACATCTCGCAACAAGAAAACAAATCCTTGGAAAATACAATTGGACAAATACAAAATGTGAATAATTCACTCAGATGTTCAATTGCACAAAGCAAAAAGAAAATGATTGTCTCAAAACTACACTTGGGTAAATGGAAATCTCCTTCAAAAAGAGAATTGACCAACTGGAAAAGGAGTTGCAAAAGGTAAATGCAGAAAATTCTTCTCTAAAAAAGAATGGAATTGGCAGAAATAAAAGAATTCATGAAACAACAAAATTCTGTTAGACAAAACCAAAAGATCAAAAAAAAGAAGGAAATGTAAAATACTTCATCAGCAAAATCACTGACCTCAAGAACAGATCAAGAAGGGACAACCTGAGAATTATAGGCCTTCCTGAAAACATTGAAGAGAAAAAAGCCTGGACATAACCTTACAGGATTTGGTGATGGAAAATTGCCCTGATATCATGGAACTGGAAGGCAAAATAGTTATGGAAAGAATACATCGATCCCCTCCAGAATGACATCCTAAAATGAAAGCACCAAGGAATGTTGTAGCCAAATTCGAGAACTATCAGATAAAAGAGAAAATGCTGCAAACAGCCAGAAAGGAAAAAATTTAAATACCAAGGAGCCACAGTAAGGATTATGCAGAACCTGGCTGCATCAATTAAGGGATCAAAGGACCTGGAATGAGGTATTTTGAAGAGCAAAGGAGCTTGGAATGCAGACAAGAATCCACTATCCTGCAAAGCTGAGCTTTTTCTTCAAGGTGAAAAGATGGACATTTAATGAAATGGGAGATTTCCAACATTTCCTGAAGAAAAGACCAGAACTAAATGGAAAATTGGGACATCAAACACAGTTAACAAAGAGTAAAAAAGGGTAAAAAAGAGTAAAGAAAAAAACTGTTACCCATTAAGATGAAACTGGCTATATCCCCACATGGGAGAAAGATTCTCATAATTCCCGAGAATTGTGACCCTATTAGAGAGAATATACTTAGCCAGGAGTGATGTTTACTCATGACTTTTCTGTGACTCAGATACAATGATTTAAAAAAATATTTCCTTTAAAAGGAGGACAGTGAATAAAGCACCAGCCCTAGAGTCAGAAGTACCTGAGTTCAAATCTAGCCTCAGGCACTTAATAATTGCCTAGCTGTGTGGCATTGGGCAAGCCACTTAACCCCATTTGCCCTGCAAAAAAAAAGGAGGACAGTAAGGAGATGGGAGGATGAATGAGATTGAATGGGGTAAATTTCATTGCATTAAGAGGTACAAAAGACCTGTTGCAATAGAGTGGAACAAGGGAAGAGGTGGGAACCACCTGAATCTTCATCTCATCAGACTTGGCTTAAAGTTAACTTAGACATACTCAGTTAAGTAAAGAAACTTATCTTACCTTAAAGCATTAAAATGGGAAAAGGGGAGGGGGAATGGGGAGGGGGAGAAAAGGGGAACTAACAGAAGGAAGGAAAGGAAGAAGGGAAAAAGCAAAGAAGGGGAAAGAAATGGGAGGGGGTGATATAGAAGGGCAAATGCATGGAATTTGCCATTATTCAGAAACAAAATACTGGGGAATATGGATAAAGGGGGAAAAGGGGGAAATAAATACAAACAAAAGGAAGATAGCATGGAGGGCAATAAATAACTTTGAATGTGAATGGGATGAACTCTCTCTTAAAATGCAGAATACTACAATATACTGCTTACAAGAAATTCATTTGAAGCAGAGAGAGATACATATAGAGTAAAAGGTTGGAGCAAAATATATTTTGCTTCAGCTGAAATATAAAAAGCAGGGGTTAGCAATCCTTATATCAGACACAGCACCTGCAAAAATAGATAGCCTTGGAAGAGATAAGGAAGGAAACTATGTCCTCCTAAAAGTTACTGTAGACACTAAAGTAATTTCATTTCTAAATATGTATGCACCCAATGGTATATCATCCAAATTCTTAGAGAATAGTTGAAAGAGCTACAGGAAGATATAGACAGCAAAACTCTACTCCCACTCTCAGATTTAGGTAAATCTAATCATAAAATAAGCAAGAAGGAAGTTAAAGAAGTAAATAGATTGTTAGAAAGCCTAGATATGAGAGATTAATGAAGGAAATTGAATAGGGATAGAAAGGAATTTATTTTCTTTTCTATAGTACAAGCACTTACACAAAAATTGACCATGTACTATTCCATAAAAACCTAATGATCAATTGTAGAAAAGCAGAAATAGTGAATTCATCTTTCTCAGACCATAATGCAACAAAAATCATATGCAATACTGGGCCAGGAAAATATAGACCCAGAACTAGTTGGAAATTAAATAACCTCATTTTAAAGAATGAATGGAACAAGCAACAAATTATAGAAACAATTAATTATTTCATCCTATATAATGACAATAAAAAAACAACGGACCAAAATCTATGGGATACATTCAAGGGAGCTGTCAGGGGACATATTATATCTTTAAATGCCTACATGAACAAATTAGAGAAAGAAGAAATCAATGAACTAAATATACAACTGAATAAATAGAGAAAGAACAAATTAAAAACTCCCAATTAAATAACAAATTAGAAATTCTAAAAATTAAAGGAGAAATTAATAAAATCAAAGCAAGAAAACCACTGAACTAATAAATAAAAGCAAGAACTATTTTATAAAAAAAACAATAAAATTGATAAACCTTGGGTTAATTTGATTTTAAAAAAAGAAGAAAACCAAAGTGGTAGTATCATAAATGAAAAATGTGAACTCAGCACCAATGAGGAAGAAATTAAAATGATAATTTGAAAATATTTTGCCCAACTGTATGCCAACAAATTAACAACCTAAATGAAATGGATGAATATTTACAAAAATATGAGTTGTCCAGATTAAATGAAGAGGAAATTAAAAACCTAAATAACCCTATCTCAGAAAAAGAAATTCAACTAGCCATTACTGAACTCCCTAAGAAAAAATTTTCAGAGCCAGATGAATTCAAAAATTGAATTCTATCAAACATTTAAGGAACAATTCTGTATAAACTCTTTGCAAAAATAAGTGAAGATGGAGCTCTACCTAACCCTTTCCATGATACCAATATGGTGTTGCTACCTAAACCAGGAAGAACTAAAACAGGGAAAGAAAATTATAGACCTATCTCCCTAATGAATATAGATGCAAAAATCTTAAATAAAATCTTAGAAAAATAATTACAACAAGTTATCACTAGGATAATACTTTATGATCCAGTAGGTTTTATTCCAGGAATGCGGGGTTGGTTTTATATTAGGAAAACTGTTAGTATAATTAACTGTTTTTGTATATCTGTTGGTATAAATAACAAGCCTATCAGAAATTAGATGATTATATCAATAGATGGTGAAAAAGCTTTTGACAAAATATAGCACCCATTCCTACTAAAAAGACTAGAGAGTGTAGGAATAAGTGGATTGTTCCTTAGAGTAATAAACAGTATTTATCTGAAACTATGAACAAGCATTATATATGCAATGGGAATAGGCAAGAGGCATTCCCAATAAGATCAGGGTGAAAAAAGGATGCCCATTATCACCACTACTATTCAATATTGTATTAGAAATGTTAGTTTCAGGGCAGCTAGGTGGTGTAGTGGATAAAGCACTGGCCTTGGAGTCAGGAGTACCTGGGTTCAAATCCAGTCTCAGACACTTAATAATTACCTAGTTGTGTGGCCTTGGGCAAGCCACTTAACCCCATTGCCTTGCAAAACTTAAGAAAAGAAAACAAAACAAAACAAAACAAAACAAAACAAATGTTAGCTTCAGCAATAAGAGAAGAAAAAGAAATTGAAGGAATAAGAACTGGGAAGGAAAAGACAAAACTCTCACTCTTTTCAGATGACAAGATGGTATGGCTAGAGAATCCTAAAAACTCATCCAAAAAACTACTAGAAATAATTAGCAACTTTAGGAAAGTCATAGGATATAAAATAGACCCTCATAAATCCTCAACATTTCTATATATGACTAGCAAAATAAGATACAGCAGAAAGAGCTAGAAAGAGAAATCCCATTCAAAGTAACATCAGACAATATAAAATACCTGGGAGTCTATCTGCCAAAGCAGACTCAAAAACTTTTTGAAAACAATTACAAAACACTTCTCATGCAAATGAACTCAGATTTAATTGGACAAACATCAACTATTCATGGATAGGTCATGCTAATATAATAAAAATTACAATTCTACCAAAACTAAACTACCTGTTTGGTGTACTACCAATCAAAATCCCAAAAAATTACTTTAATGATCTCAAAAAATTAGAAGTAATTTCATATGAACAATTTCCAGGGATTTGACCAAAAAAGTACAAAAGAACAAAGCATCAGTCATCAAAACTGTCTGGTATTGGCTAAGAAATAGAATGGTGGATCAGTGGAATAGACTAGGTGCAATAGCAGGAAATGATTATAGTAATCTGCTTTTTGATTAACTCTAAGAGTCCAGCTATTGGGATAAAAACTCTCTCTTCAATAAAAACCCTTGGGAAAATTGGCAATTAGCACGGCAGAAACTTGGATTAGACCAACACCTCACACCCTACACCAAGGTAAGATCAAAATCAATACAGGATTGAGACATAAAAAACAATATTATAAGAAAACTAGAAGATCAAGGAGTTGTTTACCTATCAGAAACATGGAAATGGAAGCAGTTTATGAGCAAGGAAGAGATGGAGAATAAAATTAAAAACAAACTAGATCATTTTGAGTACATTAAATTAAAAAGCTTTTGCACAGACAAAACCACTGTAACACGATCAAAAGAAATGTAATATATTGGGAAATAATTTTACAAGTACTGTTTCTGACAAAAGACTCATTTCTAAAATATATAGAGAACTGGGTCTACTTTTCAAAGAAATAAGCCATTCTCCAATTGACAAATTGTCAAAGGATATGTAAAGGCAAGTTACAGCTTAGGAAATCAAAGCGATCCATAGTCATATGGAAAAATGCTCTAAATTACTACTTATTAGAGAAATGCAAATTTAAGCACCTCACACATCTCAGACTAGCCAATATGACCAGAAAGGACAATAATCAATGTTGGAAGGGATGTGGGAAATCTGGAACACTAATGCATTGTTGGTGGAGCTGTGAACTCATCCAACCTTTCTGAAGAGCAATTTGGTATTATGCCTAAAGGGCAACAAAAATGTGCATACCCTTTGATCCAGCAATATCACCACTGGGTCTATACCATGAAGAGATGATGGAAAACGGTAAAAACATCACTTGTACAAAAATATTCATGGCAATCCTGTTTGTGGTGACAAAGAATTGGAAATTAAATGAATGTCCTTCAATTAGGGAATGGCTTAGCAAACTGTGGTATATGTATGTCATGGAACACTATTGTTCTATTACAAACCAGGAGAGATGCGAATTCAGGGAAGCCTGAATGGGTTTGCAGGTTTGCATGAACTGATGCTGAGTGAGATGAGCAGAACCAGAAAAACATTGTACACCCTAACAGCAACATGGGGGGTGATGATCAACCTTGATGGTCTTCCCTTCAGTGCAACAACCAGGGACAATTTTTGGCTATCTGCAATGGAGAATACCATCTATTTCCAGAGAAAGAATAATGGATTTTTGAACAAAAATCAAACACTATTACCATCAAATTAGAAAAAAAAATTATATTATTATGTAATTTTACTATCTCATATTTTATTTTTCTTCCTTATAGATATGATTTCTCTGTCATCACATTCAACTGAGATAAATGTATAGCATGGAACCAATGTAAAGACTAACAGAATGCCTTCTGTGCAGGTGGGGGAAGGGAAGCAAGAATGGGGGAAAATTTGTAAAACTCAAAATAAATAAAATCTTTCTTTAAAAAAAAATTAGTACTAGGGGCACCTAGGTGGCGTAGTGGATAAAGCACCGGCCCAGGGAGTACCTGGGTTCAAATGCAGTCTCATACACTTAATAATTACCTAGCTATGTGGCCTTGGGCAAGCCACTTAACCCCATTTGCCTTGCAAAAACCTAAAAATAAAAAAATTAGTACTGAGTTACAGAATAAAAACCATTGGATTTGAAGTCAAAGGACCTGGATTTGAATTGCAGCTTTGTCCCACACTTCCTATATAAGTGAGTCACTTAAGCTCTCCATACCTATTTCCTCATGTGTATAATGAAGTTGAATTAGTTGACCACTAGAACCTTTCCAGCTCTATATATGCAATGCTCATTTCATTTTACCTTGTCAGTTTTCATAGATTGTTAAATATTATAAATTTGAATTCCAAAATCTTTGAAATCAGTGATAGACTGACTCCAAATAATTATAATGAATTGGTAGAAGATAGGTCTAGGAGACACCTATCTTCCTCTAGAATCAATGACTATGGGAAATCAGAATGCTTTTTATACTGCTTTTAAACAGATCACATCTGTATTTGGTTTCTTCTTTAAAGCAATTAAGTCAAGTGATTTTTCTTCCACACCTATACATTTCTAAGAATGGTTCTTAAAAGTATGTGCCTTTTAGGGGAAATTTCAGTACCCATGATTTTATGCATCATTGGTACAGCTTCTTGTAGAAGGAAATTGACTTTCCTTCCCTTTTTCTGACTAATAAAGAAACCTATAACTATTATAGGCAGGATTATGGGTCAGCTGTCTTACTTCCCCCAAAAGATAACAGACTAGATATATTTGATAGAAACTTGAGATGACCATAGTTAAACAACATTCAACTAAACATGAACATATATAGTTTTGTGAGTATTATGAAGATGTAAGTATTATAATGGACTAAAAGTTAGAAGACTTTCTTCCTAACCCTATAACCTCTGTCTCTGATTCTGTGAATTTCAGCAAGTCAGTCCCTTTGTGCCTGCATTTCTCCAAATTTCAACTAATGGGAATAATAATCATCACCCTTCTTCCATACCTCACTGTCTGATTGTAAGGCCAAATAAGATACCCAAATTATACAGGGTAAGGAATGTAGATTACCATAAAGCATTATAAAGTGGTAGCGTATCTCACCATAACCTTGCTTTACTTTGCCCGTACGTTGCCTAGGTCAAGGATCAGCAACACTTAGAATCACAATTGGTATTTTTAAGCAATACCACAATCTCAAAAGAAATAGATGTGTATTTACCTGTATGAATTAGTGTGCAATTGTGTTCTGTACTTCCAAAAACTAACTTGGGAGATGAACAGAGCATAAGCCAGAGAAATAAACACAGTGCCCCTATCAGTGTCCCCTATTCAGCCCTCCTGTGCTAATCCTTAACCCTGTTCAGAAATATTCTTCTCCTCTACAGCTTATTCTCCTCCTTCTGTTTCCTAGTAACTATACTTCACAGTCTCATGGCCACACATTCCCTGGCTTCTGGGTTAAAAATCTAATAAACTCACTGTACTTATTTACTAATGGAAAAGAAGAGTTCTTCAGAGTTCTCCATTCAATTCCCATATACACAAATATATTATAACATTAGCTTTCTGGAGATAATAGAATTTTATTTGACCTTTCAAGAGTAACTTGTAAATGTGAATAAATAAAATAATTTCCCAAAAAGAGGCACAAAACAATATTAAGGAGATTGGTGTCCACTTTCTCTGTGATCAATAGATACAGTTATAGATAGATAGACACATTTTTTTGGTCTTAAATCTTGCCTCAGTCTATTACTGTATGACAATTGCTAAAAAAGAAGATACTGTACTTCTTTCTTGTTTGTTTTCAGAACATACAAATATGTTTTGCACTAATTCATATATATATATATATATATATATATATATATATATATATATATATATATAGTACTGTATTCCTTGCTTTTTCAATGGTTAGGGGTGGGAGTGAAAGGAGGAGATAATTAGGAATTGAATTGAAGAAGTAGAAAAAATTAAATTAAAAAAGGATATGAAATAGGTTTGTCTCTTAAGACTATTTCAGTTTCAAATCTATGATTCTACTGAAATTGTAACTTCCTAATGAGTAAATGCTCTTTAACAATAGAAATCAGCAATTATTCTATAAGTTTCAGAGAGTTGTCCAGGGATTTAGAAGTTAAGTGAGTTGATCTAAATTTGAAGACACATGATACTGGCTTCATATCCTGCATGTCACACTATACATGCATATATTCACATATATTCAGTTTGGTTCAATAAAGCATTCATTGAATCCAAGGAACTGAGCTGGGGACTGGATATATTTTTTAAATGACAACTAGGTAACACAGTAGATAGAGAATTAGTTCTGGAATCAGGAAGACTCATTCTCCTAAATTCAAATCTGACCTTAGATACTTACTAGTTATGTAATCCTGGGCAGGTCACTTAACCCATTTGCCTCATTTTTTCTCACCTGTAAAATGATCTGGAGAAGGAAAGGTGAAACTGTTTCAATGTCTTTGCCAAGAAAATCCCAAATGAGCTCACAAAGATATGACTAAAACAAGTGAACAATATACATACATAGACCCTGTTCTAAAGAAGTAATATAACTTAAAATAATATGATACCTCTCAAATGCCGCTTCTCCCCAAGGTTTCCTAACCTTGGCTTAGGTACTCAGAAATGACTCTGGTGGTATAGAGATTAAACTTTGTCTACCAATAAGCTCTCAAGCAAAAATCTGAAGTGAATGTGACAACCTTCTGCCAACAACTGTGTCAGGACATTAGCAATTAGCAGTTGTGTGCTTCTTCCCCTCTGAGACCAGACTTAGACTTAATTCCAGGAGGAAATGGAAAAGTAGGCTTGCAGAAATTTTCCTTTTCTTCAGAATGTGGAAGGATAGAATGATAAATCCTTTCCTACATGGGTATCAGACCAGCTATATATAAAAAATGCTTTGGAGGTCTTTTGAAGAGAGCTGCTATATAAAGCCAAGATATTATTAACTTTTACCAAATGCATTTCTTTCATCAGAATTCTCTGCTGTTAGTAATGAAAAGTTTATTTGCTCTGAAGGAAATTTTTTATAGCTGGAAATGATCTCAAAGTGGGGGAGGGGTCCCCCAACTTTCTTTTTAAATGCTGACACATGATGCAAATTATACTTCTGTTCAGGCTGTTGGAATAAATTTAGAATCAAGATTAATGTAATTCAAGAATACTGTTTAATGTGTTGTACAAGTATAGCCTAAATCCAGGAGTGGCCAGAACTTCTCAAGATCATACTATGGTTTCTAAAGCTTGCTGCTGTTGATCTAGCCCATTTTTATTTTGTTCTTTTCAGTTTTTCACTTCATGGGCTGATTTTTAAAGCCCTCAAAATCTGACTTCCATCTTCAGTCACTGTGCCTTAGGCAGTCTATCAACTGGCTATTGCTTCCGCATCTGGATAGGATTCCCTCAAGTTTTGCTTCAGGATTTCCTTAAATTTCTCTTATGTTTGGTATTCTTGTGACTAAGCAGCCAACTTCTCTAATTGTTAGGTGTCCTGGGGGCTTCCTGACATCCAATGAGTTCTGTTAAAGCAGTTATCATTTTCACAGGTGTCCAAGTTCAATGCCAAAACCTCATTTGTTAGTGATTTCAGGGCTTGTTTTAGGAAAAAATGTAAAGATAGTAACATTTGCCTTTGGCACCTATTTCTGTCCCCTTTGACTCCCATGTGTCTAAGCTCTCATACTGCTCTCTTCTCCAAGTAATCAGACAAACTCATTCACCCAAAATTATTGGAGACTTGTTGAAGTAGCTATCAAGAATGATTGCATTTTTAAAAGCTATTAATATAGAAAATTATTTAATAAAAAAGAATGAGTGATTTATGATGGAATTTCAATTATTGCTGAAGAAGATAGGGATTTTAGGAACAGCTAGGTAGTGCAGTGGATATAGAATACTGGACTGAATTCAAATTCAACATCAGATATGTGACTCTGGGGAAGTCCCTTAATCCTGTTTGCCTCACTTTCCTCATCCTGGGAAGGTCATGGCAAACTGCTGCAGAATTTTTGCCAAAAAATTTCGAAAGGGGTCATGAAGAGTTAGACACAATTGAAACTACTGAACAACAACAAAACAACATGGGGATTTTATAAAACAAAAGAATGAGAACTAGAAAGGACCTTTAGTTTGTTTTCTGGCAAGAGATTTTTTTCCTATATATTTCAAGTCACACTGCACAGAAAGTTATCTTTTCTACTTAACATGTAAAGCTAGATATAGGTGATCTTCTATTCTTAATTACTGTAAAGTGCAATTAATTGTAATCAGTAATGACAGTTATATCATTTAGGTCATCAAATATTAACTCCATTATTTAAATTAATTTCTATTCTTCTGGGTTCTGAGGAAAAGAAAAACTTCCTCAAACCTACTTTTACATTTTTCCCAGGAATCAACTATAAGCCTGGCTTCAGAGAAAGAAGCACACAGCTGCCAATGTCCTGAAACAGTTGTTGGCAGAGGTTTGTTATGCTAACTTCAAGCTCTTGATAGAGAACTTGTTGGTAACCTCAAAGAAAGTCACTCATTCTCTCAAAAATTAGCTTATGATCTTAATCCCATCATTTTCTTCCTCCCAAAGAACTTTGTTACTATATTTAATCCATATTTTCTTCCCCCAACCCCCACAAATATCTGCAATGTCTCCTTTTCAGCAATTATCTTTTCTGCTTTCAAGTATATTCAAGTCTCTCTAAACTTTTTTCCCCAAGCTTCATTTATCCTTGCTACCCTTCTCCATCCACCATGTTATCTCTACCTTTCCCTTTGTTATCAGGTTTCTCAAAACATGAATTGCCTCCATTTCCTCAACATAATTTTATCCTTAACAACTCTTCCAATCTTGCTTATCAATCAATGAAAGCTTCTTTCTCAAAGATCATCACTGTATTCTAAAAGTCAAATCCAAAGGCATTTTTTCCTCATTTCTTTCAGTACTCATTCTTCTTTATATCTATTAAAACCATTTCCAGTCATTCCATTTAAATATCTCTTTTCCTTTACAGCTGCAAAACACCAAAATAGCCCATTGCATCCCTTCCCTTTTCTGTATCTCTCAGATTCATCCTTTCTCCATTCTTATTCTTACAATTTTTTTATGCTATACCTTCATTTCCTTGTGTCTAAATAATTTAATTTATCTCCTGGTTCATCTTCCTGTGTACAGTCTTCCCCTTTAATCTTTTTCCTAATCCTACAATGACTCCCAATTGTGATCACACAATTGCTCTGTCTGGATATTACATAATTCCCACTTTATTTTTCACTACATACCCAGAATAAACCTTATGCTTTCTGAAGTTAGTCCAACAGGACAAGAAAAGAATGGAAGATAATATTCTCCAAATCTTACATGATGCCTAGATTGTGCTACACCAACCAACAAATTTCCAAAACTAATAGGAACCTAGTTCAATACAGGTACTATGCTGGACATTGGGAGTATAAAGACTAAAAGAATAAAATATTTCCCTGACTTTAAGAGCTTTTATACTCTATTGGAATGGGGTAGAGGGAGGGGGAGATAGGATTCATTTAGGCTAAGTACCTAATATATATTTACAGTGATGCTATGAATAATGGAACTTCATAAACGACAAAAATAAGATTAGAAGTGGTTCAAAAGACAATAGAAAAATAAACAGGTTGCCAATAAGGACCTGCAAAAAACTTATGAGAAATATCAAGCAGAAAACTTGTTAAATTTAATATATACCTGATGGAAGGTCATAGTTAGATGTATAATCTTCATTTTGGTATATATGTGCATGTTTGTGCGTGTGTGTGTGTGTGTGTATGTTGTGTGTATATAGTTTGTTGATGACTAAGTTCACTAAAACGAAAATGAAAAATTTACATTATATATAATATAAAATTTCTAATCTGTGATATATATACTAATGTTTATTAAATAAACCAGTATATATATATATATATATATATATACATATATATATATATATATATAATGGAACAAGGTGTGTAAATCAGGTAGTAAGAGTGAAGGATAATAGATGGAGAGCACAGATGTTGCACTGATACCCACATAATGTCAAAAATCTGAAAAGAAATTCTATACCATACTAAAACATAAACAACCTTATGGAAGACTGATGGGAGGGCAAGGATGAAAGTAAGAAGTCATGAAGATTGCAATCAGAATTGTATGAAGAAGCAACCACAATGATGAAAGTTTAAAAATCCATTGAAGTAAATGTTTCACAATGCTTTTTTCACTTTGACTCACATTGATTTTGTCTCCTAAGTAACTTGATCAAATTAAAGTGACCACTTAATTATTTCAACTACCATTTTAGAATCATGGAAATTTTTGACTACTTAATATATCAGAACGAATTCATAGGAATAGCCTATGAAGAGAAGAAAGTTTTGAATATGGATAGGGTGACAAACTGTGTATGTTTCCCTAGGATTACTCAAGTCAAATTCTGTGAGTCTCATCACAAGACTGACAACATGATAATTAATATGTCAAGCATAGCAACTCTACAAGACTTTCTCCAAGTAATGGGGAGAGGAGCAGGAGAAGACAAATCTTAATCTGCATCAGGTAAAGCACTAGCCAAAGAGTCAATAAATCTTAGGTTCAAATTCTGACTCTGTACTGTCAGACCATTGACAAATTCTTTAATGTTGCCCCAGGAAACTTTCCAAAAGGATGTTTAAAAATGATTTGTTAAGTGGCATTGGTGAAGACTTTCAAAAATGTAAATCCCCAACATTTATAAAATCATCACTACAAATCCAACACAAACACACACTTATACAAGTATCTACTTATAGAGCTATTAAAAAAACAGATAAGCCCATATCTATATAGTTATACAACTTAAATCAAACTCATGCTAATTTTACAATTAAAAATTGAGGTAATACCGGCAAATTAAAGAAAATAAATATTTTTATGTAACTAGGTTTGCATGAAGAATTCATGAATGGCAGGTGGAAGAATATGTGGCTTGTACACTTTGAATACAATAATGCAAATTTAGTTTTTTAGCTGTCTTCAAGTATATGACTATCAAATGAAGAGGAACGGTTAGTAACTGTTTTCCATCTCCTCTGAGAAGAAGACCAGAGGAAATGTATATGGTGTGAGGAATATAGGTTACATATAAATAATTTGGGGGGACATTTTCTAAAACTGAAACTGGTTACTGCAGAGATTATGGAATTTCTTTTCCTGGAGGTCTTTTAAAAAATTATAGCTACTCCTCAATGTAAAATAATTTGGACACATCCTTTCTTGGCAGAACAACTCCTGTCATTTCATGCAAGATACCTGATAGTCATTTATTCAAAAATGAAGGTGTTGTTTGGGGTTATGTATACCCTCCTAAAGAAAGTCAGCCTTAGGCATAGGAAAAAGATATGGTGTTCTACATTAAGATTTAAAGGGTACCAATATGGTTAAACAGGAAGTTGGACTTAATCGAAAACATTTCTTACACTCCTTCTTATGCCTAAAATTTCATCATTTAATATTCATTCCTACAGATTATCTTCAATAGTTTTATAGCTAAAAACTGGAGACACTGGAGAACTAGAAAGATACAAACTGTATGATTCATGAACAAAATTGTATGGCTCATGAAGGACAAGTCTCATAGGTACTCTCTTTACCCAGAAATATCATAAGAGAGATGAGGATGTAAAATAACAAGAGAAGAGTGAGAATAAAATTAGGAAATTTCAACATTTTTCTCAAAGTCAGCCATCTGTAATAGATCTATAAAAAAGGGGGAAAATAGTCTCTTCTGACTATTGACTAAAATTCCTAAACTTAATTAAACAAATATTCAGCAAATTTTAATTAGAAACATTATTTTTATGCTACAAATTCTTTGCAGAGTCATATTGCAATGCTTTAAAGAGTTATGATATTTAAGCCAAGCTGATTATACTTTGTTGCTACTTAAACTATGTAAATTAAGAAAGCAAAAAAAGGCATACTTAGTCAAACTCATCAAATAAATATACAACTTGATGACAAAGGACTCATTTCTAAAATATACAGAGAACTGAGTCAAATTTTTTTTTAAAAAAGCCACGCACCAAATGACAAATCATCAAAGGCAATTTACAGATGAGGAAATCAAAGAGATCCATAGTCATATGAAAAATTGCTCTAAATCACTGCTCATTAGAGAAATGTAGATTAAAGCATCTCTGAGGTACCACCTCACTCCTCTTAGACTGGCCAATATGTCCAGAAAGGAAAATGATCAATGTTCGAAGGAATGTGGGAAATCCGGGACACTAATACATTGTTGGTGGAGCTGTGAATTCATCCAACCTTTCTGGAGAGGAATTTGGAATTACACTCAAAGGGCAACAAAAATGTGCATACCCTTTGATACAACAATACACTAAAGAGATTATGAAAAAAGGTAAAAGCATCACTTGTACAAAAATATTCATGGCAGCCCTGTTTGTAGCGGCAAAGAATTGGAAATTAAGTGAATGTCCTGCAATTGGGGAATGGCTTAACAAACTGTGGTATATGTATGTCATGGAACACTATTGTTCTATTAGAAACCAGGGGAAGGTTGGGAATTCAGGGAAGCCTGGAAGGATTTTCATGAACTGATACTGAGTGTGATGAGCAGAACCAGAAGAATATTGTACATCCTAACAGCAGAATGGGGGTGATGATCAGCCTTAATGGACTTGTTCATTCCATCAGTGCAACAAGCAGATGCAATTTGGGGGTATCTGTGATGGAGAATATCATATGTATCCAGAAAAGAATTGTGGAGTTTGAGCAAAGACCAAAGACTATTACCTTTAATGTTTTTTTCAGTTTTTGCTAGGCAATGGAGTTAAGTGACTTACCCAAGGCCACACAGCTAGGTAATTATTAAGTGTCTGAGATTGGATTTGAACTCAGGTACTCCAGACTACAGGGCCGGTGCTCTATTCACTGCACCACCTAGCTCCCTATTACCTTTAATGTAAAAAAAAAAACTCATTGTCATATTATGTAATTTTGCTATCTCTTATACTTTATTTTTTTCCTTAAGGATATTATTTCTCTTTCATCACATTCAATTTAGATTAATGTATACCATGGAAACAATGTAAAGACTAACAGACTACCTTCTGTGGGGGTGGGGGGAGAGAAACAAGATTAGGGGGAAAACAGTAAAATTCAAAATAAATAAGAGTCTTATTTTATTAAAAAAAATAAAATAAATATACAACTTGAAGCCCAATTTTAAAAGTTATTCCTCTAAAACTTCAAAAGAATTGCTGAACTTACTCTGACTAATAGGGGTATATGTAAACCACAACTGTTCTGGTGCTTACAACTATTTAAAAAAAAATCCAAAGGTTGAAATTTGATGTAGTAAATTGAAAAACAAAGAGTATCTTGATGAGAAAAACTTGAAATTGAGTTTTAAGAAGAACAGAAAACTCAGGAAAGTCCCAATTTTTTCTTGGATTTGTTAGATACAATTCTAAAACTAGGAGGCCCAAATATTTATCCACTTTAAATTTTGTAGTGCAAATGAGGGAAAGTTACATTTGAAATCCACATTGGTAATCAGCTCCACCTTTCAATGATTAATTGATGATTAATATGAGAAAGTAGTCTAATAATTTACCAAATTTACCAATAATTTATCAAAACTTTTACACTTATGGTAAAACATAAATGTTAAGGTATTTGAATTTTTTTCAATTTAGCACATCTTTTAAGATCACTTCTATATTATGCTATTTTATTTTAATCAATTATATGCAAAGATAATTTTCAATATTTATTTTTGCAAGCTTTTGATTTCACATTTTTTACCATCTTCCCTTCCCCCCCTCCCCATGGCAGCAAATGATCTGATATAAGTTGTACATCTCCAATCATGGTTAACACATTTCCATATTAATCATATTGTGAAAGAATTAGAACTAAAGGAAGAAAAAACCATGAGAAAGAGAGAAAATATATAAAAGAAATTTCAAAAAGAGAACATAGTATATGCTTTAGTCTGCATTCAGAGTTTATAGTTTTTCTCTGAATGTGGATGGCATTCTCTATCACAAGTCTTTTAGGATTGTCCTTCATCACCAACCTGCTGAGAGGAGCTACATCCATCATAGTCTATCATGTGTACAATGTTCTCTAGGTTCTGCTCACTTCACTCAACATCAGTTCATGCAGGTCTTTCCAGGCTTTTCTGATGACCACTTATTCATAGTTTTTTACAGAACAAAAGTGTTCCATCATATTCATATATACTATAAATTGTTAAACCATTCCCCAGTTGATGGGCATCCTCTCAATTTCCAATTCTTTGCTACTACAAAAAGAACTATTATAAATATTTCTATACATATGAGTCTTTTTCCCTTTATTATAATCTCTTTGGGATATAGATCTAATTGCTGCTTCAAAGGGATGAACATTTTATTGTCCTTTGGTTATAGTTCCAAATTGCTCTCCACAATGGTTGGATCAATTCACAACTCCACAAATATATGCATTGTCACAGTTTTCCCACATCCTCTCCAATATAGATCATTTTCTTTTTATTTTGTCATTTTAGCCAATCTGATAAGTATGAGGTGATACCTCAGAGTTGTTTAATTTGCATTTCTCTAATCAATAATGATTTAAGGCATTTATTCATGTGACTAATAGATATCTTTAATTTCTTCATCTGAAAACTGCCTGTTCAGATCCTGACCATTTATCAATTGAAGATTGAGTTACATTCTTATAAATTTGGCCCAGTTATCTCTATATATTAGAAATTAGCCCTTTATCAGGAACACTTGCTGAGAAAACTGTTTCAAAGCTATCTGTATTTCTTCTAGTCTTGGTTGCATTAGTTTTACTTGTTAAAAAAACTTATTTTAATGTATTCAAAATTATCCATTTAAAATTTATAATGTTCTCTTATAATGTTCTCTTTAGTCATAAACTGCTCCCCTCTCCCAGATCTGATAAACTATTCCTTGTCCTCCTAATGGGCTTATGGTATCAACCTTTATATCTAAATCCTGAATCCATTTTGGCCTTATCTTGGTATTAGGTGTGAGATGCTAATCTATACCTAGTTTCTGCCATACTATTTTTCAGTTTTCTCAGCAGTTTTTGTTAAATAGTAAGTCTTTATTCCATAAACTCTAATTTTATAATCTTCACTACTTTTTTCTATTGTACCTAAGAATTTGAATTTGAGAGTTTTGAGGCTTCTTTGCTTCTTTCATTACAAGAGTTAAAGTTCAGTAGAAGAGGAATGTGTACCTCTCTGCAGGGATGTGTGTTCTGATTCAGAACCATTTCTTTCCTTTCCCACATTTTACTGGGTCCATTTCCCAGATAATCATGCATCTAGAGTTGCTGCCTTATAGAGTGGACAGAGTTGACCTTTCAGTCAGGAAAGTCAATGTTAAGTTCTGCCTCTCTACTTACTGTATAACCCTGGACAAGTCAATTATTTCTCCAAATTTCCAGGTAACTTTCCTAAGAGCAGTTTAAGCTATAGAACAGTGTGCCAAACTGGATTAGGATAGTAAGTTCCAGATACCGGTTAACTAGAATTCATATTTCTGGAAAAAGAAACAGACAAAAAGAGGGAAAAGAAGAAAGAAGGAAGAAGAGAAGGAAGGAAGGAAGGAAGGAAGGAAGGAAGGAAGGAAGGAAGGAAGGAAGGAAGGAAGGGAGGGAGGGAGGGAGGGAGGGAGGGAGGGAGGGAGGGAGGGAGAAGAAAAGAAAGAAAAGGCAAAGAAGGAAAGAAGGAAATAGCTATTTTCAATGCCATCTATCAAATGCATAGGCACTGTGCTTTACAAATGTTACCTCATTTAATCCTCACCTTAACCCAGGGAGGCAGTCATTATTATTATCATCTTCCATTTTATAGTTGAGGAACCTACAGCAGATTTTGCTTTGCCTAGGGCCACACAGCTATTAATCTATCTGATTATGGATTGGAACTAATATCCTCCTTACTCTAGGCTTAAAAATCTATTTAGTACTGCATCACCTGTTTGCCAAAAGATAGGAGGTAATGAAAGAGCATATTTCAGCAATATATGGTGGTCAGTAAGACAAGAGGTACAATGTCTCCCATGAGGAATAAAAAGAAGAACTGCCTGTATGATTGGTTAATAGTATGAGGGAGAAATAATGTTCAGTGAGGATTTTTTCCTTTAATAATATTAGATATTATTAGTACATTCATTATCCACATCATAAAGATTTTAGATAATTAAATGACATAATTTATGAAAGCCCTTCAAAAGCAAAGTAGTTAAAATTATATACTATGATGATGATAATGATAATGGCCTACCACTTTAGCACTCCCTTCACATAATACACTGCATCTCCTTTATCAACTTAATATGTTGTTGTATATTATAAATATTTTTCTATATATTATGTCTTACTAGAAGGTGTTAAAGAAATATATTGAAATGAGTCTAATGATTAGGGGGTGGCACTGCTTCTAAATAATTTGCAGCTCCTTCTTTTCTTCCTTTCTTTCTTTCTTTCTCTCCTTCCTTCTTTCCTTTCTTTTTTCTTTTCTTCTTTCCTTTCCTTCTTCCATCCTTCTTTCCTGTCTGTTCCTTTCTGTTAAAATAAAGTTCAAGAAACATCTTCTGAATGAAGTCTCTCCTGATTTCCACCAACTACTGGCATCCTCCTTTCCCAACTATTTTATATCTATTTTTTCATATATATATATATATATATATATATATATATATATATATATATATATATATATATGCCTTTATTTACTTTATATTAATACTGTAAATATTTGTGTCCTGAATTAGAATATAAATTCCTTTTGATTATTTAATTCTTTGCACTTTTATCCCCAGGGATCATAGTAGCTATTAAATAGATAAGCATTAGTTGATTTATTAGAAAAAGAAATCTAGATAGATCTTTAAAAATCACAGTTCTTGACCCTATGAGCAACCTAATTAGGCCTTAAGGTGGCAACATAAATGCATTAAATATATCATATAGTGGAAGCAATTGTCAAAAGACTTGAGTTTACATCCTAGTTCTCATATTTACAGTTATACATAAGTTGCTACAGGGTGTTAAATAAAAGTAATAATGGTATTTTTAGAGGTTTTGTGAAGAATGCACTTAGTACCCTTTGAAATGTTCTATCTCTATAAACTCTTTAGTAGTTATCTTTTCTTGACATGGATAATTTACATAAAAGTTATTTGAAAGTCAAATTGCCTAACAGACAAAGATTGTGTACAAACTAGCTTCAATCATTTATTTTTCCATGATAAGAAAACAAATTGTATGCTACATCTTGAATAATACTGAAAATTAAACTTTCCTGAAGATCTGCCTGACCCAGTTGAATGAGTTTAAATAGCCTACCTCAATTGGATAAGACTCCAAATGTGACTTTTGGAATTTGAAAACATTTCTCCAACCTCAGTATTAAAGAATTTGAAGATATTGATGGGAATGTAGTGATAAAAGCATAGTTTTTCTTATTCTCTTCTCTTCCATTTAGGGGCAAGGTCTAAGTCAATTCTGTTTGGTTCCATTATATTTATTCTATTTCATCCTGGTAGATAGATTAAGATATTTAGTTCTGAAAAGAGATGGAAGTAAAGACTATTCTCTCTAGCCTTTAGTTTACTAGGCAATTGAACTTTGCAGATAATGAAGGTGAAATGTATAAAGAAAAGCTTAAAAAACTGTACCATTGCCAAAAGTCTGAGAGCTCTGTCTTGTGCAACAAGGGCCACTGGCTCTGAAAGGATGCCACAGCTACAAACTATTGTGCCAGATATTACATTTACTCAGGGTTATTTGGGCAAAAGTAATGAGAAGTATTAAAGCAATGTTTGCATAGCTGAAATGTAATATCAATCATGCTATGTACTTTGGTGATAAGAATAAGGATTGAGTTGTTAGTGAAAAAAAACCGAAATTTCCTCTTGAGAATGGAAAAGTACTAGGAGCCTATGCATTTAATTCCTGCTCAAAATGTATGTTTCATGCAACTCCATTCCAAATCACTTTGACAAACATTGAAAAATTATCTTCAAAAAAAGTGATCTGACTATTCAAGAAGCATATGGAAATAAACAATACTTTCAAAATTATCTAGCTGATTCCAAAGTGAGACAAATCCACAAAATATATGGATCAATACAATTGCATAGAAATACACAGTTTTGCAAACAATTTTCTTTAATCATTAAGCCCATAGTAATATATTGACTTCACCCTTTATACTTGTCTTATCCACCACTAATAACAATATTTCTTCCACAATTATTTCCAATGCTATACTTCTATTATTTCTCCCAATTTCAATAAGCTAATACAACTCAATCATTTCCCTACATAAAATATTTATGAAGCTACCCCTGTACCATTCCTTTCAACACACACACTCCCAAAAAAATGAAACCAGAGAAAACAGAAGACAAAAGAAAAATGCAGAAAGTCATTACCTTACAAAAACTTGTATTTCCAAGAGTTCATTTATGAATCAGTTATTCAGGAACTTGGAACATATTTTCCCCCCTGGGAAAAAATGTTTTAAATGGTGGTAAGGATAATCAGACATATTCACAAAATTCTATTGAATCTATCTTGAATCTGAAATATAAAACTTTAAGTTCTGTAATTCAACTGTACTTTCTCATCATCTGCAAAAATTTCTATGTAAGAATAAATTATTTTAATTTTAGCTCCACAGTTTTCCCTCCTTCTACCTCTTCCAACTACCCATTGAGAAGGCTGTATATGTATATATATATATATATATATATATATATATATATACATGTATATATATATATATACATGTATATATACATGTATATATGCATATGTATATATGTATATATATACAGTCTTGCAAAATATATTTTGTCATTAATCACATTCTAGATAAAAAGAAATTCAAGAAAAATTCAAAAAGAAAAAACTGAATCTATCAGTTGTCTATCTGGAAGAAAAGAGCTTTTTATATCATGAGATTTTTGTAGGTGTAGTGAATCATTATTTTCATCTAAAATTGCTAAGATAATTGATTATCCTTGCTGTCACTACATAAATTTTTCTAATGGTTCTGCTCACTTTACTTTGCATCAGTTTTTCTCAGGTGTTTTTTTTTTTACCTGAAACTATTCCTTCATCATTTCTTACTATTCAAGTTTATTCTGTCCCATTTGATGAATACCCCCTCAGTTTTCAGCTCGCTGCCAAAAGAATAAATTCTAAGTTCCACCTAGGGACACTGAGAATTTTTATCTTCTCTCTTGGTGTCATGTGCATTTGAGAAGAGTGAGATGGGAAGAAAGTATTCATGACTCCCGCAGCTTCATCAGGAAAGTAGGCCAGTTACTTCTCATTCCAAGTCATGCCCTTAACCTTTTTTTGTCATAGATCTCTTTGGTAGTCTGGAAAAGCTTAAGGGGGTCCACTGTTCAGTTAGTAAATAAAGTGCATAAAATTAGAAAGGAAATCAATTGTGCTGAAATACATCTACCAAAATTTTAAAAAAGAAATTCACATATTCCTGCTCAATACAAATACAATTTTCTACAATAGAAGAACTTTCTATGTACCTCTCCTTGAGACTTACTTCTTAACTCTTTTGAATTAGAGAACAAATAGCTGTTGCTATAAGAAGAAGTGTGGTAAGGGTAAAGGAAAGAACATTGGCTCCAATTTAGATTTCCTATCTGTCTCTTAATATGAACTGATATACTCACTTCAAAGGCACATACACTAAAAAGTAATATGCATGGATAACTATACATCAATAGACATGTATGTATAGGTATACGTGTATGTTTATATATGACTTGTGGACCTCCATAACATTGAATACCTACTTGGTCCTATTGTCACATTTTATCAATTCACAGTATATGAATTGCCTGTTTCTAACTTCCCTAGCCCTCACAAAGACTATCTGAGATATATAACTGAAATCATGGATTAGGATTAAATCTAAAATGCATGTGGTAGAGTCATACTCAAAACTTGGACTTTCTATTACCACAAAACTTAAAAAGAATATTGCATATGAGGATCTGGATTCAGGAGGACCCAAGTTCAAATCCAGACTCAGACACTTATTATCTGAATGATCCTGGACAAGTCACTTGAACCCTGACTGCCTCAAAAAAAAAAGGATATGCCTAGGTCCTCTGTGTTGTATAGTAAAATAGAAGGGTCAGAGAGAGAGAAACAAAATGCCAGAATGGCAAAGATCCCCAATTCCTCTCTCCCTCCCTCATCAAACTCTTCAAGTTAATGATGTCATTAAATACCAAATAGCTATCTATGTCAGTAATTATATTTCATTAAAGGCTTAGAAACTTCATAATATGCATTCTATTGGCTATGACTACCAGAAAATGCTTTAAAAGGCATTTTTATATAGGAAAAGAAGAAATATTTTGGAAAACTTTATCTCTAATAGTTTTAAATAGGGAAAGTGTTAGGATAATGAAAGAATTCAAATACTGTTTTGGGGTCATATACTTGATACTCTGTCATCAGTACAGTACTTTAAGAATTTTGAGACAAAAGGTATTAAATTTTTCAAAACACTTAGTTTTTAAGCAAAAAAATAAAATAAAGCACACTGTGTATCATCATCAGAGAGCAATTAAATAATCACTAAAAATAAATAAAAACAAAATCTTATTCCTACAAGGGCTCTAAATTACTAGAATTCAATGCATCTGTGATGGTCATAATTCTTGAGAGGTTTCATGCAATATCCAGAGGTCTTTCAGAAATGACTTCTGTGGAGAAGAGGAAGCAAATTCATCATTTAGTGAATGCATCTAGGTGAAACTCCCAATTTTCCCTAAAGGAGACCTAAAGCCTAGGGTGCGCTCAAAATAATTTGAACTGTGAGCTGTATTCTGACTTGAGGGTAGGCAAATTTCTGGATCTCTTTACAGGGATGGGTCAGAATGAAATTAACCTTTCTGGGTAACTGGAGAGGGGGCAGTAGTAGTCACTACATATATTCACACAGTATAAAAATTTTTGAAGATTTATTTAGTATTCAATAAAATTTATAATAAAATATCCAACATTTAAAAACATTCAATATTTTTCTTAAAAACCCTAAAACCTCAAACTATCACTCTACTTTACATTTCCTTAAATGTTCATTAATTTTTTAGAGTTATGCTCTCTTATCTGGTGCCTCAAAGCATAGAAGTGTTTGTTAATCTATACATTAGAGTAAATGTATAAAGTTGGAAACTATATTAAAACATATTACTGTGTTGATTTCCTCTAATTTTGTTGTTACTCATTATTTTTATTCAAGGTTTGCATTGTAGAAAACTACAATGGGGGAAATGTCATTTTGATACTGCAGATTAAATAAAGCCCAAACCCCTTCCCTGTCTTGGTGAGGTAGGGGTGAACAGACTTGCAAAAACACAATCTGATATCATCAAGCTTTTTCCCTCCCCACCTCCACAGGTACATAGCTCCATAATATGTATGTAGCCCTGGGCACCCATCTCCAAATGAGAATATAGACAGGTACCTAGCAGGGGAAGGAAATAGGAAAGACAAAGACAAAGATCAATTTTTCAATTCAATCACCACTTTTATGGAGAGGGAAAGAAAAGTTGAAGTTTTTGTTAGCTGTGAATGAGAACCAAGAATTTCAATTCACCCAGAATGAAAAAGGAATAAATGGAACAGGACTGAAAAAGGGAAGACTTTTTCCCATCTTCCTATGAAAAAACAACCCTCTTCCAACAGAAAAAAGAAATCAAGTCATTTTACTTTAATAGTAAAATGAGAAAAAAGAAAAAGCTCCTATCAACCATATTTTGCAAGAACTCAGCTCTTTTTCTAAACTCTGCAAACACATTTAAGGGATATTTCAAAAAAGATAATGATTTTTCATTGAATTTATATCTTAAAATTAATTTATTTATTTCTCATGCAAAATATCAGGAACTTCAGCAACAATACTCCTGATTCTTCAAGTACTTTCTGTCTATTTCATTTTTTTCATTTTTTTTTTTAGTTTTTTTGCAAGGCAGTTGGGTTAAGTGGCTTGCCCAAGGCCACACAGCTAGATCATTATTAAGTGTCTGAGGCCGGATTTAAACTCAGGTACTCCTGACTCCAGGGCTGGTGCTCTATCCACTGTGCAACCTAGCCACCCCCTTCAAGTACTTTCTGAAAGAGGGGAAAAGTATTTTACCTCTATCTCATTTTCTCCCCCTTTTTTCCATACTCTACTTTAGTCCCTAACCCACATGACCATTGGCAAAAGAGTATTTAAATACTATCTGAGGAGAAAATATAATAACATTATTATTATAAGGACATAGGATGGTAGCCAATATGAAAGGAGAAAAGCTGATAACATGCAACTGACAGCTCTTCCCTGGAATTGTCCCCAGCACACATCTTTCTATGATATACACCAAATGTTATAAATTCTAAAGTCAAAATGTCTTCTCTGTTCTTCACATACAGAATTCCCTCTCCTCTCTCCATATCTCCCCACAGTCCTGGAATGTACCCATTTCTTATCTCTACCTCAAAGTTCCTTTCATTCCTTAATGTGCTGCTCAAGTACTACCTTAAGCAGAAAATGGTCCTTCCAAATGGCTATGGTTCTCTATGTTAATGGAGTTGTAAACTGGTCCAACCATTCTGAAGAGCAATTTAGATCTATGTAAAATTATGCATACCCTTTGAACCAGTAATACTACTACTAGGTCTGAAACTCAAAGAGATTTAAGAAGGGGGGAAGGACCTATTCTACAAAAATATTTATAGAAACTCTTTCTGTAGTGACAAAGAATTGGAAATTGGGAGAATGTTTATCACTTGGTGATGGCTAACAGGTTGTGATATTAGATTATAATGAAAATTGTTAAGCTATAAGAAATGAGAAAAATCTAGAAAGACTTCCATAAACCAATACTACAAAGTGAAGTAAGTAGAAGCAGGAGAACATTGTATACAATTATAGCAATATTGTAAGATAATAAATTATGAATGACTTAGTTATTCTCAGCAATACAATGATCCAAGAAAATGACAAAGACTTATAGTGAAAAATGCTATCCACCTCCAGGGAAAGAACTGATAAAGGCTGAATGTAGATTAAAGTGTACTATTTTTCACTTTTGTGTGTGTGTGTGTGTGTGTGTGTGTGTGTGTATAGAGTTTTTTTAATCTGTATTTTCTTTCACAACAGGAATAATATTGAAATACATTTTGCATAATTGCTTAATGTCTAAGGAGTGGAAAGGGACAGGGGGAGATACTTTGAAATGCAAACTTTTTAATGAATTTTTAAAATTATTTTTACATGTAATTGGGAAAAAATAAAATATTGAATTAAAAATGTCCATGCCATATCTTTCAAACTATTTTATATTAGGTTTATGTGAATGTTTATGTTTTCATATGCATATGTGTATTGTGCATATGTAGTTTTATATAAATTTTATAAATGTATTATGTCTATATATACAAAAAGTAGATAGATATGTTTCCAATTATTAAAGATTTAGAGATTGAAGACAAGATTTAAGGCCACTGAAAGGCAAAGGAATTTCCATGCTCTCTGGGAATTTAAAACTGCTCAGGATTTTATTATGGTAAAATATTATAAATATGCAGATTAAAACTCCTAGAAAACCAGCAACCATTTTAAGAATAGTATAGGTGAAGTTTGAGTGAAAGTGAGAGAGAGAGAGAGAGAGAGAGAGAGAGAGAGAGAGAGAGAGAGAGAGAGAGAGAGAGAAGGGAAGGCAGCCATGAGGCTTGGCTTGGCTTAATCTAGCCACATAGTCAGGGGGGAGCCCATGGTGCTCCAAGTGCCTAAGAAAGAGTGTGAGTAAAATCCATCCAGCTAGAGTCAAAGAAGAAAAAAGAGCAGAAGGCTTTGCGCTGCTTCTCTGTGATAGGTTGGGCGATTGAGGGGTGGTCTTACACCTTGAGTCAGGTATCTTCCAGTGGCAAGCTACATACTGGTCCTTCCTGTCCCGAGGTGCTCTACCCCCAAGTTCAATATGTCATTTCCTGCCATGCCAGCGATAGGTGAAAAAGACACAAAACAACAGGGTCAAGGGGCGAGATCGAATACAATCAACAGTTAAAGTCAGTTTACATCTCAGGGGCAAATAGCCTTCTAGGAGTAACAAGTAGCAAGATTTTAACAGCATTAAAGCTACATTCATGATTCTCTATATCAGATATTTCTTTATTAACTATAAATGTATTTATTTCCTTATTCTATAAAGTTTTGCATGTATTTGAGGTAGAATGTAAACTTCATGATAACAGGAATTTTTTCAAGGGGAAAAACAACTATAGTAGTGAGATTTTGAAGAGAGAAGAGAGAGCACTCAGTAGTCTTTCCCAATACGAAACAGTTGTATTTACATTGTCTACCAAAGTGCCTGACTCATAGTAGGTGTTTAAAAAGTACTTGTCAATTGTTTAATTGAGATTGGAATAGCCTATGAGGAAACAAAGATTTTGTTGAGTAAACTTGAAGAATTATTGTTCCCTGCCCTGTGCAAATCTGAAGGGAAATAATGAGTTGAGTAAAATGAAGATGGATGTAATCTTATATGTTCCTCTAATCTTGTAAGGCTAAGAGGTTTGATCTTATTCCGCCATTCATGGAGAGTGGTATAAGAGCTTCGATGGTGTTCAATTTCTAAAATTAAAAATCCTAATATGAAATCCCCACTCAACAATGTTCCAGTGGTTCTCTAGGATTTCCAGATAAAATACAAAACTCTCTTTTTGACTTTTAAAATGTAATATAACCTTTATTCTTCCTACTTTTCCAGTCATTTTACTTTTTAATTCCCTTCCATATACTCTAGGATCCAGAAACACTTCCCATCTTCCAATCTTCATATAAAACAATCCACCTTCAAATAAACCTGTGACATTTCATTGGCTGTTCCCCTAGGCCTGGAATGCTATTTACCTCTTCATCTCCTGACTTCCTTGACTTTCTTTAATTCTCAAGTCAGATATGCTCTTCTACAGGAAGCTTTTCCTTCTTCACTTACACTTGAAGCACTCAATCCTTATTCTTGCTGAATGAGACTAGCTACATCTCCCCCTCAGGGTTTTAATAGAATCCTTGAAGGACAGGGATCTATTTCTATTGTTATTGGCTAAAGTGTCCCATTTCAGTACTGTCCCCCCTACTAACACTTTAGTTCCATTTTACCAATTAGCAACCATTAATTTTACAAAGGAATATTTACTTCAAAGTTATAGCAAGAACAGAAATGCTAATACTCTACCACCTCCCAGACATCATTGGGGGCACATTCTTGCTTATACTGGAGAATGAGCTCAGACTTAACCCAATATCTACAGATCATGTGTCTAACCAAGTTCAAGTCCAAATGAAGTATAACTGTTAAATGAGCTCTCAACTCAATTTAGCTACTACTGGCCTGGGTCTCTAATCTTCAGGGTCTCAAGCTAAATTAGCTTGCTACAAAAACCTAGCATGGACTATACTCCTAGATCAGCTCAGGGACTGACTCTCCTGATCTCTCAAAACTCATAAGTTTATACTTTCCAGTCTCCCATAAAATTAAAGAACTAACATTAAAACAAAGCAACAAGCATGTTCATAAATCGTATGTTGGCATCAGATGACCAAAGTCTCTCCCTTTACCCTATTATCTCTCTTCTGTCTTCAGAATGCTAACAGGCTGAAAGGAGTCACACCAAAAGAAGGCATATTCTCTAGATGACAAATGCTTTTTTAATGGACCCCCAATTCCTGCCACTCATAGCTCATCAAAAGGGTTCCTGTTTACCACATGATTAGCAAAGAGGAAACTGTTACACTATGTATATGCAGACTCCAACTTCCACTTGAGAATTGCCTTCATGGATTATTTTCTGCATATCTTTTTAAAGACTGAGCTTATTAGACAGTCTCTTATTATATCCACTATGTATTGGTTCCAAGAATCATATTGGCTCAGGAACAGAGAGAGCAAGACCCCTGTTACCCACTAGATATAATCTGAGTTGTACAATTTTTTATATGTAGTCTTCCCCATTATAATGTGAAATCTTTGAGGACAAGGATTTGTTTTGCCTTTCTTCATATTCCCAGCCCTTAATACAATAGTATTTAATGAATACTGACTGACTAGAAGAGATCAAATATATAATGCTTGCCTTGGTGAATCTTATAAAATAAGTTACATTAGAAAATGATTATTATACAAACTAATACATGATAACTGCATCAGAAGAAAAAAGATCTTACAAGGACCAAGAGAGAAGGTACCAAATAGAGTTTGACTGAAGATGACATTAGAGAAAGCTAAGTCCGGGGGCGGCTAGGTGGTGTAGTGGATAAAGCACCGGCCTTGGAGTCAGGAGTACCTAGGTTCAAATCCGGTCTCAGACACTTAATAATTACCTAGCTGTGTGGCCTTGGGCAAGTCACTTAACCCCATTTGCCTTGCAAAAATCTAAAAAAAAAGAAAAGAAAAAAGAGAAAGCTAAGTCCATGTGAAGGCATAGAATGTTCACAGTCTCACAATGATACATCCCAGGCAGGAAAACAGATAGTTATTAACACTCTTCACTAAAAAACACTGACTAAATGAGTGGACAAGAACCCATCATCTAGAAGCAACCAACCTCATTTAAATAGAGGAATCATCTTCTTCAAGTACTCATTAAGTATCCCAGCAACAAATTATCAAATGCTAACTAATGTTAAAGAAAACTGTTCACATAGAGGTTTTTTTTTTTGTTTCATTATATAAGGTGCTATATTACCTGGGGGGTGGGGGGGAGGGAAAGGTAAGGACTAATGAAGTGCTCAGGGCACTCCTGAACTCTAATAAATGGTATTAATTACTGTACTCTTATCTGCTTTGAATTATTCTCTTTGCAAAGCTGATAAAAAGCAATTGCTATTACCAGTTGCTAAAATAATTGAGCCACCTTGGCAACAATACAAGAGCTTTCATTAGGAAACTATGGATATATTTGTATTAACCAAAAGAGCGTTCATATAGACAGACCCCATGAACATGAAAAATAACTTGGTTTCCAAAGAATGTTCCCCAAGCATATGTATTTTGAAATATTATTTGATTTCCATTTTAAATGTCTATTTTCACCTTTTTGGTTTTGTTTTCTTTTTTTAAATTTTCTAATTAATATTTTATTTTTCCAAATACATGTTATAAAAGTTTTTCAGCATTCATCCATATACATAAGTATATTTTCAAGTTACAAAATTTCCTTTCACTCTCCCTTCCCAACCCCCTCCCCTTAGTGGCAAACAGTCAGGTTAATGTTGTACATACACATGTGTGTTAAACATCTTACAGATTAGTCATTTTCTGTATGGCAATTTATTAAGGGAAAGAAATACATAAGAGACTTTTTTAAAAAAGTCAGATTCTGAAGGGTTTTTTTGTTTTGTTTTGTTTTGTTCTGGTTTTCTTCCTCTGGATAGGGACAGCATTGTCCATAGTTGGTCTAATATGGTTGTCTTAGATCTCTGAACTGCTGAAAGCAGCTGCATCCATCAAAGTTGATCATCTCACAATGCTGTTGTTAATGTTCTCTTGGTTCTGCTCCCTTCGCTCAGCATCAGATCCTGTAAGTCATTATATGCTTCTCTAGAGTCTGACCATTTATGGTTTCTTATAGAACAATAGAATTCCATAATATCCATATGCCACAAATTGCTTATTCTCCAGTATGGGTATCCCCTCAATTTCCAATTCTTTGCCACTACCAAAAGAGCTTACTGTGAATATTTTTGGATCATGTGGGACTTTTCCCATTTTTTATGATTTCTTCTGAATATTGACCTAGAATTGGAATTTCTAGGTCAAAGGGTACAAATAACTTTATTGCTGTTTGGGCATATTTCCATACTGCTCTTCAGAATGGTTGTATCAGTTCACAATTCCACAATGTATTAATGTCCCAATCCTTCCACAAACTCTCCAACATTGATCATTTTTTCCCTTTTCGTCATCTTTACCTATCTGATAGGTGTGGGCTGATACCTCATTGTTGTTTTAATTTGCATTTCTCTAATCATTAATGATTTGGAGCATTTTTTCATATGACTGCATATAGTTTTAATTTCTTCATTTGAAAACTGTCTATTGATACCTTTTGATCATTTATCAAGTAGGGAATTAGTTTAATTATCAAAGTCATTTTATGTTTTAAGAAATATACATATATATTTATTTATCTTATATAAATTCACTATACACTATACATAAATAGCTAATCTCCAAATCTTTGGGAATGAGATCAATTTATTGTTACTAAGCAGTTTCCTATAGAAAGGGAACATATAGTGCAGGAGAAAATCTTATGACTGTAGTCAGTTAAGAATTAGTTTTGCTACTTACTACATGACTGACATTGGGCAAATTATTTAACCTGTCTGGTCCTCATTGTCTTCATATACAAAATGAAAAAGAGTAGACTAGATAGGGATCCTTAATCTAGTAGGACAAGAATGTGGGAAGGAGAGTTAGCCTTTTAATAACTATATTCAAATATAATTTATTTTCTTTGTAATCTATATATTAAGGATCTCTGAACTAAATAATTATTGTTTCCTTCCAACTTTCTATCTGGCAACCTATTGAAAAAAAGGGACAATTGCAACAGATGGAAATGAAAAGACAAAGCACTAAAGAAACAGAAAATGACATTAAAAATATTCAAAAGGATTGAGTGATAAGATTGAAAAGGCAAATTGGTGTCAGATTGCAAAGGTCCTATAATACTAACTTGCAGGGTTTAGACATAATACTGTAAATAGCAGACAGCTGGCAACATCATCAAAATGACTCTTGTTGCTTTCCTCACTGTGCTTATTCACTATTATGTTCTAGCCTCTGCAGGTCATGTGAATTTGCTCAGAGAACTTTGGTGTTAGTCTGAGCAAGGCTGCAAAACAGAATGATTAACTGTAACTAATAGCCTTCTCCTGTTAGTATTTTTTTTTTGGTTTTTGCAAGGCAATGGGCTTAAGTGACTTGCTCAAGGTCACACACTAGGTAAATATTAAGTGTCTGAGGCCAGATTTGAACTTAGATCCTCCTGACTCCAGGGTCAGTGCTTTTAGTCCTATTAGTATTTAAAAGGTCTTTGAAACCTCGTTCTGAACTTCCTTTCAATTCTTACTTATATACAATATTGATGTCATAATTACTATAACCCAGTCAACTTGATCTTCATATTGTCCCACATACAGGTTATGAGATCTTCCATCTCCAGACTTTTGCCCAGTTTGTCTCCCTTTCCTTTATTCCTTTCCTGGAATAAACTCTTTTAGCTCTGCCTCTTAAGAGTCCTTTGTGTTTTTTCAAAACTCAGCTCTATTGTTACCTTCAACACTGTCTTTTCTGATGCCCTAGATACTAATAATTTCCCCTCAAAATTATCTTAATATTTAAAAACATTTATGATAAAAATAATAATAATAAAAGCTAGCCATACTGCATAAGATGTTTTAAGGCTTGCAAATCAAGTTCTATGTGTTATTTCATTTAACCCTTACAAACTTGTGAAGGAGATGCTTTTGCTTTATTCATTATACAGATGAAGAACCTGAAACTTGAGTAACTTGTCTAGAAGTAAATAGATATGTGACTGAAGTAACATTCAACTTAAGGTCTTACTGATTTTAAATTCAATTTCCTACCTAGTTTAAGGGGAAGAGTTAGCATTAGTGGTGTCAAAAATAAGATGAAATTGAACCATTATTTAAACTACAATGAGAAGAGGAAGTTCAGATAGAAGCACAAGCATGGCAGTTATGAAAATAATGTGTACTATCATCATCATCATCATCATATTTTAAAGCAAGTAAGATGAAATGGAGATTCACAGTTACACTGAGAATCCCCTTTTTTGCATTTTGCTTGTATATGGAAATCATAATTTTGTTATTTAATAATTAGAAATGAATCAATTTAAGAGTGTTTTAATTCTTAGAAAAATATACCTTTTCATTAAAATTCATCACATTTAACTACAAAATTCAATTTTTACAGTTTAATTCTGAACAAGAAATCCTTGTTGATATGATCATACCACGTATTGAAGTGCAAAAACAGCAATCAACAATCAAGTCCCTAAAGAGGGAGGAGCACTGAATTAAGCATTGAAGAATAATTATGTTTTCTGGAATGATTGCCCTAGGGGAGCATGATTGGATGCTCACCTATGTAGAACTAATCATAAAATGTATAGCCCCTCAGAGAAGAAAGAGGTCACATGGGCAATCTCTTAAATAATCCCTGAAACAGGGTCAAATTTGGGGGAGGAAAAGTCAACTGTCTATGTAATGATCACTACTGAAATGTATAAAAGTTCCTTGATAGTTTGCAAAATATTAAAAAATATTATTTAATTTGAGCCTCACAACAGCTTTTTAAGGGAGGCATAAAAGGTAGCATTTACCTCATTTTTATAATTAGAAAAGTGAGACTCAAAGGAGTTGTGACCTACCCCTGGCTATTCAAAGGGGTTTGAGCCCCCAAGTAGAGACTTTTCTAAAACTAGGCAAGATTGCCTTCACCTAAATATCTTTTATACTATTTATCTTGCAGTCTAAAATTTAACCATGATTTTCTTGAAGGTCTGTTATGTTTTCAAGTCCTATATTAAGATAGAAATCTCAAATAACCAAAGATTTGAAAAAAAACTCATTTCAGTTAAAGACACTAAAAAGATCAAGAATAAATGCACTTCTCTTTAATATAATAAATAGTATCTATCAAGAACCAAATTTAGAGAATAAAATAGAAAGAAACACATACAAGCAGGACAGCTTTGAAAGGCACATCTTGAATTTATTATATGTTTAAAAGGAAGAGTAAGGTAATAGAGATTTGTGATTTCATGTACAGTCCTTTTTCTGTTCTAATTTGTATATTGTTGTGGAGTCATGTCCAACTTTTTGTGACCCTGTTTGGGATTTTCTTTTTCTTTTTTTGAAGTTTTCCAGCAAAGATACTGGAGGGGTTTGCCATTTCCTTCTCCAGCACATTTTACAGATGAGGGACTGAGGATTAAATTACTTAACCAGGGTCACACAGTTAATAAGAGTTTGAGGCCAGATTTGAATTTAGGAAAATGAATCTTCCTGATTTCAAGTTTGGCACTCTATTCACTGTCTCACCTAGTTGCTTCAATTTGCCCATTTTATTTGGGTGTTTAGAGTTTTAAACTTAAATTAGGGTTTTAAAAAGAAAAAAAATTAGTTCTAAAAGAAGAAAAAATAATGAGATATTATCAGAATCATTTTTAATGCAAACAAACAAGGTTGCACCTTAAACCTTATCAGTTAACACCTCAAAGGAGACTGATTCCCAAATAGAGAAAAGAAAAGGGGTGAAGGGCGAAATTAAAGGAAAAAAGGAAGAACAAGGTGAGATAAAGGCCTCTCCCACCTTGAAAGGGAAGGTGAGAATTTAGCAAAGACAAACTTCCTTACTTCACAGTTTTGCCTAGGGCAAACCATGCTTTAAAGAACAGGAGTTCAAATTACAAAGGGTTTCCCTAAGAGTCAACATTTAAATACCTACCTGCTATTTATGGGGCATCTTTCACACAACAACTCTGGAAGGTAAATAGTGACACTCTGACTTTCATCTATCCAGCACATAGTATGTAGAGCAGAGGGAATGAGGTCAGTGTACTCTGCCTCTCAGTCAGTCCTGACTTTTTGAAATCTGTGATCACTCAAATTGTGTCTACATGGAGATACTTTGAGTGACAGACATTCCATTTATAAACACCAGTTAAGGTTATCTATTATCCACTTCCCCATAAAAAGAAAATGGGCAAATGCAGTATTTAAGATTGTTTCTTTCCAAGAATTTACTAAGTAACTAAACTACATAACTTTTAGCATCCCATCTTGTATACAGAGGGTGATCAAATTCAGAGCAATTGCCATGTAAATACATACAATTCCATACAAAATATAATTCCCATTGAAATGCAAGATGTGTTTATGCCACTTGTTTTCTTCATGGTTCCAATTATGAATGATGAGTTCTGTACTGAGATAAACAATTAAATATGAGATGCATTGTTGAGAATAACCTGATAAGCACATGTACCCCATAGAAAAATACCAATTAATTTTGACCATAGTATTAGAAAAGGGAAGAAAATGATAGTTTTAAAAGCAAGAGAGGGGAAAAAATAATAGATTTATGCCAACATCATATGCTCATAGAGCTAGAATTGGAAGGAATAGTCCATCTAGACCAGAGTATCTTACTTTTTTATGTTATGGAACTCTTTGGTGGTCTAGTGTAGGGACTCCTAAGAATAATTTTTTTAAATGTATAAAATAAAGTTCATAAAATTATGAAAGAAATTAATTGCATTGAAGCAGTTATCAAAATATTTATAAAAAAGAAAATTCACAGCCTACAGGTTAAGATCCACTGATTTAAATCAACGCTCTTTAGATTACAAACAAGGAAATTGAGACCTAAAAAGATTAGCCAAGTTACCCAATGACACACCGGTATTGAGATAGGTTGGATGTGAACCTAAGTCTTTGAGTTCCAAATACAGTATTCCATCCTAATCTTTGTCTTTTAATTTGCATATTATTGCTGTTGAGTTGGTCCAACTCTCTGTAACTCTATTTGGGATTTTCTTTTTTTTTTTTTGAGGTTTTCTAGCATTGTCTCTCTTTCTAAAGACATCTAGTGTTTTAATCGGTACACTTGCAGTAAAGAAAATGAGTTTTTTTATGAACAAAGAAAAATGATTATTTCTGCTGGTCAGTGGAAAAAATAAATTTGAAATACAAATAATGACCATTTTATTGAACATTTCTTTCTACTTCTCTCTTGCCTATGGGAACTTGTTCCTTAAACTGCTTCAGAAAAGCCAGCAGAGGGAGCACAAAGCACTACGTTCTGTAATCTGAAAACAAAAGGGCCTGTCTTTTTTGTTTGTTTTAAAAGGCTGTTTAAATAATTCAAGGTCTTTAATAATATTTTTAATATTTAATAAATATTTTTAGTAATGGCTAATTTCACTATATTCCAATCTATTTATTCAACTGATATTTTAATTGTTTAAAAATAGAGCCAAAGGGAATCCAGAACAAAGAAAAATTGTTGTCAGCCTATCCTTCAGAATCAAGGTAACATCAAACAATTCAAATATACACATTGCTCCATCTGAAATGCTCAATAACATAAATACACAGGATAATGGGACATACAATATCATAAATACATAGAGGGCGGAAAGCCTTATGAAAAGTGGCCTTCCAAAAGGCATAGCCAGACATCCATTAAAATGTATGAAAGTCTATATTTAAGGGACTCTAGGGTGGTCTAAGGACATCTATTGATGTGAAGTCAAAAAGGGAAATGGAGGACCATTTAGACATGAAAAGAATAATACTGTGAGTGACAAGATGTGAGTTCTAGTCCTGACTCTAATATTTCTTGCGTGACCTTAGACCAGTCATTTATCCATTCCAGGCCTCATCTGCCTTGTAAAATGAGGGTGTTAGACTAAATAGTCCTCGCCAGTTCTGGTTTTTAAGTTCTTTTCTTTTCCAGGGATGCAATTCATCCATACATATGATGGAAACAAAAAGAAAAAAAAACCAACACTAGTATAGATATACAGAAATTCTTTTTCTTGCCAAAAAGAACCCTAGATTGCAGAAAGTCATTCCCCATGTCCCTACTTATATTCCAACCCCACCCCCTCACAGAGAGAGCCCCCTGAATAAAAGGTTCCTTGCCCCAGAGGCCAATCCAACCCTGTTTGTGTGTGCATAGTCCTGAACACAATAAATATGCACACCCCTCTTTCTGCCCCTATTGTCATTCTTCCTCCGGCATCCCGACCTTACTTGTCACTCAGAATACCCTTCACTCAACATGCCACCATCACCCCACCCCCACCACCCCCACCCACATCCACACACTCATTTCTTTCCCTCTGTTTTTTCCCCCCTGTTTTTCTATGCACAGATGAGAGGTGCACAAACTTCTGGAAATGTGTCATTTCCAGAAATGTGTTCACATGTCCAGAAAATCTCTAAGCAAGACCAGAGAAAAGAGACCAAGATAATCCATGCATCCTGTTTGTTGAATTGTAGGGAGAATGGTTTCTTAAAGCAATGAACAGTGACTTCCAAATCCAGCTTCAAAGAGGATAAGAATGTCTGCATTACCAGATAAAAGTTGTTTTTTTCACCCTTCCTTAGTTCTTTAAATGCATTTTAGATATTTTTTCATTAACACTTTTATGATTTTTTTAAAAGTCTGATGATTTCCATTTTATAGAGTGGGGGAGGGGTGAACTAAGGAACAGAGAGGTCAAATGACTTTTTCAAAGTCATTTAGGAAGGCTGCTCCAAAGTTAGGATAAGAACTCCAGGCTCTTGACTCCTCCGTCCTTTAACTTTATCCACTAAGCAAATACAAGCAGTCTAGATTGGTTATCTCACCCCCTTCTGTCTCAAAGACTGAGTGACAAAAAGAGAATTTAGTGAGATACTGAGTGTAAATGACAGCACAGGAAATCCATTCTTGGGGCAAGCTGTGAAGTTGGCAACTTAATAGAAGTTGAGAAAGTGAATCTGAACATCACATGTACAGTATACACTATCTTGTTCCCCCCTTCACCCCCAAAGCCAGGAGTTCACAGTAGCCAAGAAGAAGAGTGGGTAAAACTGCAGGGAAACAAGATAGTCACTTCACTAAATCTGCTCCTGGATAGCTATCTCACAACTAGTTGAAAAGTTATTGGCTTATAGAAGAAAATGTGACTGACATGTGCTAGTTATCTACACATTAATATCGTATCAGAGATTTGTGATTTCAATGCTATTGGGAATTCCCAGGAAAGGAATTACCCCTTTACCTATACATATTTGTACCTTTTCTGCCACAGATAGTCTTAGAGCATTGAGAGGTGAAGCATCTTGCTCAGGTTCACACAGCCAGTATGGAGCAGAAACAGGGCTGGAACACACTCCCTTCTGATTCCCATACTGCTTTTCATTTTTTAAATGCATAAAATAAAGTCCATAAGATTACCAGAGATAAATAGATTTCAATATATTTTGTAGAAAAAGAATGGCATTCCCAAATGCTGCCATTCTGATTATTTCAATAAAAATTTCTCAATAAATCCCAACCCTTGTCAAGCAGGCCAAATGAGGCAAACTTGAATAGTAAAACAGAGAGGAAACAAATTATACATGGCAACAGGTACAGGAGGAATGTCAACCATATTTGGAAGAAACAGTGATATGGAAACTCCACCCACTACTGGATTTGCAGTCATCTATGCCAAGACAAACACAGCATGTATACACTGGATGTTAGTACACCCTTATAGCACAGAGATGAACTTATCTGACCTTGTATGGCATTTTTACCAACTGCAAACAAAAAAAGAGAATTGTGTCTATGCTTATACACATCTCTTGCAGAATGGAATTTCATTGTTAGTTTTCTATAAACATACCCTGTCCTAAAATTGGTTTTACTATAAAAGAAAAATTTCTCTGGAAAAAAAAATTAACAATAATTTAAGAAAGAAAAATAGATGCATTGTCCATGTGAGGAGGTATCCCAAACTGTACCCTGTAATTGGTGATTTATTACCAACTTGAGAGCAACAATTCTTTTTTTTCTAATTTATTGAATGAAGCCTTAAATACAAGTGGAGGCAAATTCTCTGGACAAGTGCTCCCCAGTGGTAATATTAGCTTATTCAGGTTATTTCAGTTGGGTCAAATCGATTTATGCCCATTCTCACCCTTTCAGCTTTCAAATATTTGGTGCATGGAATAGGAAGAAATGTGTATTTCTTTTTAATTACTGTGTCACACACTCCAAAATTAAAACAAAAAATTCATAAACAAAAACAGAAGAGCCTATATTGTTATTTGATGAAACAACATCTTTAATTACATGAATTTTAGTTTGGACCACCTGCCTTGTGTAAATGATAATGAACTGAAATACCCCTTGAAGAGGATTATTTCTCTCCATTTGGGCTTTTTTCCCCCAAATGATTGATAAGATCAGCATGAGAATGACAGATGTTTGCCACAGGTCGGGGGTAAACATATTCAGGGAGAGAAACATAAAATATAATATCTTAAAAACACAGAACTCTTCAAATTAAGAGACACGTGAACTGAAGTTGAGTTTCGAAGTCAGTCAATAATTAATGGTTTTATCTTCATAATTCCAAAATAGGTAATCTCAGGGGAAAAGATTTGTTGATTTAGGCCCTCACTATTCCTTCTTGAAGGAAAAAATTGACTGAATGATAAATTGAGGCTCTTGACCCTATGCGTTAGAAAATACACAGGAAATAGTCAAGGGAAGAGATACTAAGTTCCCCTTATTCTTAAGGAGGGGAGGAGGGGAGAATAGGGATAAGGAATATTCCTCACAGGAAGGAGAGTCATGGTATAAAATGTAAAAAAGAAAAAGTCAAAATAAGAAAGAATGATGAAAGCATAACAGTGGGGGAAAAAAGGACGTGTTTAACTGCTAGATCATTCAAATTGTTTTGCCAAATTTTGACGCGCTTGATTTCCGGTTCTAAAATCTCTTTCCCTCTCTATCTTTGTGTGTGTGTGTGTGTGTGTGTGTGTGTGTGTGTGTGTGTGTGTGTGTGTGAGTGTGTCTTAAAAAAAAGTGAGGAAAAATAACCAGCTGTTCCTTGTATGGTTCAGGAAACAAGTTTGATTTATTACTTTAAGGTTATTTTTGAATGAGCTGCTTGTGGCAGCCAGAGTGTAGGAGAAGTCACTGAGGCCTGTCCACTTGAAGGGCTCAAACTGTTTCCTGAACAGCCCTTCTTTACTCCTCACCTCCGACAGCTATTATTGACAACGTGTGACTGGGGCCTTCCAGTATTTTAAAACAGCGGGGGGGCCTGGCCAAACAATCAGCCTGTCAATTACCTTTTCCCCTGTTGTGAAAAGGGGGCCCAGAACAATGCAACTCCTCAGCAGGGGGTTGTGCAGCTCCGACTATAGAGCCCACTGGCACAGTGCGGCATTCAAAACCAAATAAATGGTTGGTGCCTTTGTTTTTGGTTTTTTTTTTTTCTTTTTGGAGGGGAGGGGGATGTAGGATCAAGGAAGGGGTGCTTCAATTTGGAGCAGAATTTCGGAAAGGTGTAGGTGTCTCCATAGAAAGAAGGAAAACTGACTCCACATTCGGTTATCTCTCAAGGCTTCCCTTGTTTGTGTTGCTGTTTTTACCCCCCCACACACACTATCCTCCCAAATAGGCACAAAGGACTCCCCCTCTCTCGACCCCCTTCCTTAGACTTGTCCACAGGGGAACGCCCAAGCTGCTCTACCTATATTGTGTCTTAAAAAACTTCCTGTGGGCATTGATCACTTGCTGAGAGGACTGTCCATCATACAGCCCCTTTGTTCGGCAGTCACTTCCATTTGAATTTGACTGACTGAGGAAGCCGGAGTTATTTGTAAAGAACAACAAGGCTTTTCATTCATAATTTCAGTAGGGGGACGGGGTGCTAATGACTGAGCTTGAATAACTAGGGAATGTGGTATTCAAGGCAGGAAGAAGCCCAACCGGCTGCCAAACGAGGGGAAGGGAAGGATGTAGGTGAAAGTGCCTGTCAGACAATGAAATTGGGACCTCGCATGTATACAAATACAAATCGGGTTTTTAAAGGTGAGACAATGCAAAAAGATGGAAGCCGGAAGGAGGGCAGGGAAAGTCTAACTGTATTTCATTAGCTTTGGTGTCAACTTACATTCCAGTTTTTATTGATTCCAAAACCCATTAAGTGTCTGCAGAGGAAAGAATCTTTTCTTTTCAAAGCTGGTTCTCCAGTTAAAAAAAAATTGAATAGCTTTCACTTTTTAGTTTCATTGCAGTCATTGATAAGATAAAATTCTTAAGTTTGGCAAGATTTTGAATTACTGTTTTCCAGTAGTATATAGCTTTGACAAGAGGCCAGTGAGCCAAAGAGGTTAACTTTGAGGGTCTCTTTCATTTTTTTGTAGATATGACATAGAAATAATCCTTAATAGATATGAACATTCTGCATATTTGGATAGGAATAGTTATTAAATATAAAACTCATAAAATATCATTGTATAAGTAAATATCAGATTTTTTTTACTAAAACATAACTGAGGGAAGTGTTCAGTGAAGAAAATAGTTAATTCCTAAAAATGTTACTTTAAAACATTTAGTTTTCTGAATTAATATAGTGTACTAAAAATTACAGTGTGAAGTAAAATTCAATAAGCACACTGAAGTAATGAAACAAGCTAATGCATTTACATTACTAGGTAAACAAAGTTCCATATTTGTTGACTTATAAGCTTTGTTGAAATCTGTCTCCAGTTTAAAAAAAATAGATCAAGAATGAAGCAATTATCTATTATTTACTAGTCAATTAATCTTTAATCAAAAGAGATACTAAAGATGGGTCATCTAATACTATACTATCTACAACCCAATCCCCCTCTACACAGGAATCCCCTCTAAAACTGAAGTTAAATGTTAACTTTTTTAAACTGATAGTAATTACTGTTTATAGGAAAAAATATCAAAATAATTATTTTATAGTTTACTTTTTATTTTTAGAAAAGAATGTATATTTTATCCAAATATTATTTTTTGTAATATTCATGACATTCTATAAATTGTGAATGTTCATAGCACCTTCTGCTAGTTCTAATTTTTTGAAATAAAGTCCCATTGACCAGGGCATAGTATTCATATTTCTGTAAAAAGAAAAAAATCAATACCCATTCAGTTTAATGCAGACTATATTATTATAAGGATGGTTAGTTGAGTTAGAATATAGTACTAATGTAGCTGAGGGCATTGTATTCAAATTCTGAACAGGGTAGTTCTATGGTCTTAGATTAAACCCTAATCACTGTTGGTCACACCCCAAACTAGACAGAGACAGAAGGGAAAGAGGGAAGAAGAGCACAAACTCTTTCAAACTATTTACAAAACTACCTGCATTCTCTTGTTAGTGTTAGCTATACATGTAAAACAAAGGTAAGAATGAAGGAAATAAGTAATTCTGGCTTAGTAGACAGAGTACTCAGTACAGTGGAAATTAGAGATTTGAATTTTAATCCTGTTTCTACTATAGAAAAAAATAAAAAGATCTACAGGGATCTTCTTCAGCTTTAAAAATTATCATTTTAAGCAGTGCAGACCAATTTGAAATCCAGGAAAAGTGATGAAAATTATCTCTTGACCTCCATCTATTGTTATTATCAACCATTCCTCTTCTTTTTTTTCTCATTTCCATTCTTGTTTCCAATTGACTACCCATTTATTACTGGGATGGTACTAATTAATAAGAAGAATGCTGACTAATATTGAAGCTATGAACCCTACCAGTTTTTAAAGGAGGATATTTAAAGTTTTTTTAAAAAGGCTTAAAGACCCAAAGAAATTCTAAAATGGTTCAATAATAGGTAAAATAATTTAAAATTATTGGGCACAGTAATAGTTGCTTTGTGTAGTTGAAGTATTTATAATTCTAGAATTAATACTGTTGATCTCCTAAATTGCTAATATTCTACCAAAAATTTATTTTTTTATTTCTATGTATATAGTTTTGCATATTTATATACATATTATCTCCTGCCATAGACAAACTTATTGAAGGCAAGGATTGTTTAATTGTTTTTATTGAAACCCCAGCACCTAGCAACTAGCACCTAGCACAGTACCTGAAATGTAGTGAGCTTTTAAAATATCCTTCTTGACTGATTGATTGGTGGGCAGTGAGTTTATGGAGCCCACTATGAGCACAGGAACTGGGGTTATAAAATTTGCACATGTGTGAGAAGGAAGTCTGTCCCTCAATTCTCTTTCTTGTACCACAGTATTTAGAGTTGGAAAGAAACTCAGAAATCACCTAGTCCCCTTCATTTTATAGATGAAGAAATAAAACAACAGGGAAGTAAAGGACTTTAAAATTGTGAGGACAAAAGGCAATGGAGCCAGCATTTGAAGTCAGGTTGTCTAAAGTCAAATCTAGTGTTCTTTTCCATATACTGGCTCTTATGAATGAGATGCCCAAAATTGCAGGAGATTTTCCTATCAAACTTGCACCCTCTCCTCCTCACCCCAGTCCAATATTGTTGTTATTCAAATGTTTCAGTTGTGTCCAGCTCATTATTATTCAACCTGGGATATTGTTGTCAAAGATACTGGGTGGTTTGCCATTCCCTTCTCCAGCTCATTTTATAGAAGAGGAAATGGCACTTAGCACTTTATCCATTGCAGCACCTAGTTGACCCCAGAATATAAATAAAGACTATTTCTGGAAATTTGGTGACTCAAATCAATTTTGTAAAATTATTGTATGTAAAACACCACATATTATCCCAATGAGTCAATAGGCTTAGGTAACAATAGCAAGATTGCTCTCCCAACCAAACCTGTGATTTCATCTGGTATAAGGAACACTCAAGGACAGAACTCTATATAATAGTGTTGTCAAACTCAAATGAAAATGGGAACCATTAAACCCTATATAAGGATTGTTTGGGGCCACATGTTTGAATATTTGTACTAATACACCAATACATTAAAATCAGATTACGTTTTAATCTAATTTACATTGTAAGTCATATATCCTCTAAGGCCAACATATTTGATACCTCTACCCTATACCAAGGCTGCAGACTCTCTACAATTTGGTCTTAGAGAGTCGCCTCTCTAACCTAAGAGGGTTAATGGCTCTTCTAGAGACACACACAGCATCCAGAATGTGTCAGAAGTGTGACTTAAACCCAGATCCACAGATCTTCCTGGCTTCAAGACCCAACTCAAATTCTATCTTCTATGGGAAGTCTTCTCCAGTCCCTCTGAATTCCAGTACCTTCCCTCAATTAATTAATTCCTGTTCATCATGTGTCTGTGTGTGTGTGTGTGTGTGTGTGTGTGTGTGTGTGTGTGTGTATGTACCTGACACATTGTTGTTGGTCACTCATTCAGTTGTGTTCCATGGCTCGTTATATAAGATGACGCATCTTAGGCAAACAAAACTGAAAGACTTGCCCAGGATCACACAGCCAGTAATTGTTTGAGGCCAATTTTGAACTCACGAACTCATAGAGGAGTGTTCCTGACTCCAGGTCCAGTACTATCCACTCACCACCTAACTGCTATAAAATGTAATGATGAGATTCAAATGGCATAAAAAGGATTTATATTTTAAGTAATAGGGGATAGGAAATCACTGGAGTTTATTGTGTAGGAGAGGAACATGGGTAGATCTGCACTTAAGAAAAATCGCTTTTACAGATGTTTGGACAATGGAAAAGATTTGAAGGCAAGGAGACCAAGCAGAAGATGATTTCAATACTGTAGGTAAGAGGTAGGTGATAAAGGCCTGAACTAGAGAAGTAGCTATATAAGTGGAGATAAGGAGATGGTTATGAAAGAAATTGTAGAGAGAACAGAAATGATTTGGCCATTGTTCTATGATGCTGTTGCTGTTCAGTAGTGTTTGACTCTTCATGACCCCATTTAGAATTTTCTTGGCAAAGATAGTGGAATGGTTTGCACCTTTCTTCTCCAACTAATTTATAAATGAGGAGACTTAAGCAAATGAAGTTTAGGGGTCACACAACTAGTAAATGTCTGAAGTGTTTCTGAGCTTGGGTCTTCCTGACTCCAGGCCCTGCATTCTATTCACTACTTCACCTAGCTGCCCCAAAAATAACTACTAGAAATAATTCAGCAAAGTATGTTCTAAGCCAACTATGAGTCTGTATGTAGCATCACTTAGATATACAATGGGCAACATTGTTGCTCCTGGGGCTGCAGTTGCAACTATTATTACCAGGAAAATTCAACTGAATAGTTGAAACAACTATTCAAATAGCAAAAAAATGTAATTGGGTATTTCTCAGACTGAATGACTTTGGTAATAGTTAATTTCTGATTCATTGTGTTTAAATTGATATGGTTTCTCTCTATGAAAATCAACATAAAGTTATATGAAAATAGAGTACCACTTAATCTTAATATCATAATATCATATATATATATATATATATATATATATATATATATATATATATATATATATTCTGAAAAGCAAGAAAAGTCCTCAACTTAAAAATACTCCAAACATCTCAATAGGAAAATCAAAACTAAGGTGTCTTAATGATATACAAGTTTGAGATAATGATTAGCTTATTTTAGCATAACCTAGGGTCAACATCATCCATTTTTGATTGTATGATGCTTTTATGATGTTATGGTCTTATTTTCTCTTAATTCCAAAAAACACTTTCTTCTTTGCATAGATACTCCATTCAATAAGCAACAAATCTTTGACATCTCAAAAATCTAGCATTATGATTATATTGCTATAGACCATACCCAAGGCTATAAACATTGAAATATGGAAAGGCAAACCTAGATAATGGATTCTCCGGGTAATTCAGTAACAAAATAATAAATGAAGAAAATTAATAACCAACTGTTGAAATGGACAATTGGTTAAAGTCAAAGAATAAACTACTTGAAACCCAGTTCAACCCTATCACCAACAGCTAAGCTCATCCATTATACATCAAAACAAGATGGGAACAATCTTTGCACTCTAGAAGAACCCTTGTCTCTTTTCTTCTATAAGTCTTACCTAATATTTTTTGGTGTCATTTTGTTCAGAAGTCTCTACCAACACCTAGAAAGACTGCCAAGAAGGTAGGAAGCTAAAACAACTTATTAGCATCAACTACAGGCAAGTTTTAGGGAATAGATGCCAAATTCTTGTAGACAATCCATTTGTCTAGTGCCAAAAATTGTGTCCCTGACTGAAGCTGAATGGCCCACTGAAATGTTTCCTATATAATTACATGACATTTTAGGAAAGCTTAAATTATGCAGCTTCTAACTAGAAGAGCATAATCTGAATTTCATTATGAGGTTTCACTGCTGCAACATCTTGGTCTTTTTCACCTACTAACTCAGTTTACTTGCATGAAATTTCAAATTTTCAGTAAGTACCTGCAAATTCTGTTGTCTGTGTGTCTCCTTCTTCTAGCAATATATAATCATGAAACATCTGAGTCATAGAAAGGAAGTTAGAGTATATGTAATCTAACCTTTCCTTCCCTTTTTTCTAGTCATTACCCTGACATCAGACCAACAGTGGTACAAAGTCAGAAGTGTTTCAAGGATATGAAGGAAGAAGGAATGAAGAAGTAGTGGCTGGGATTCTAGTAACTGAATTTGTGGCAGCGTGGAAAAAGAGAAAGCTTTAGAGGAGGAAATATTCAGTGACAAGAGATGGGCAAGAAGAGTCCTGTGTCCTAGCTCAGATGAGGTTTGGGGATTTTGATGATATAACAGGTCAATGTTTTGCCTTGTTTCTAAGTTATGACTATCTGTATAATGGTGGATAGATAAACTGTATAGTATTAACTTTCATATGAGCTCAAAAAGAAGAAAAAGAATGAATTTGATTTTATATATTCTGTTATATACTTATTTCTAATAAGAGACATGAGTTGAATGACTCAGCATAGAAAATTTTTCTTCTAAATTTATGGCAAATTTTGTCTTCTCCAGGAACCTGACAGCTCTCTTCCTTTTAATTCATCCTACACATTGATGCCCAATGAATCTTTCTAAAACAATACTTTCATCTTGTCAATCCTCTAAGAATCTACAAGGGAGCCATTTTTCTTTCTAACTTTTTTAATATTTTATTTTATTTTATTTCTTCCCAATTACATACAAAAACAGGTTTCAACATTCATGTTTAAAACCATGAGTTCCAAATCTCCCTTCCTCCTACCCCATCCCCCTTACTGAAAAAGCAAGTTATTTGATATAAGTTAAAGATGTATAGCCATGTGCAGTGGATAGAGCACCAGCCCTAGAGCAGGAGGACCTGAGTTCAAATTAGGGTCTCAGACAACTGATAATTGCTTAGCTTTGTGACCTTGGGCAAGTCACTCTTAACCCTATAGCCTTAAATAAATAAAAAAGTATAATCATACTGACACAATAGTCAGGTTGCAAAAGTAAACATAACCCCCCTCCCCCAAATAATCTCACGGAAAAAAAGCATGCTTTAATCTGTATTCAAATACTTTGTACTTGGGATGGATAGTATTCTTTATCATAAGTCCTTCAGAGTTCTCTTGGGTCACAACATTGCTGAGAAAAGATGACTCATTTACCCCTAATTATGCTACAACAATGCTGGTACTTTGTATATAACAAAATTTTTATTGCATCTGCTCATGAAAGTGTTTTACTGAGAGCATCCTGTTCATTATTTCTTATTACATAGCATCACAAATCACAATTTGTTCAGCCATTCCCCAACTGGGCATCTCCTCAATTTGCGGTTCCTTGTCACCAGAAAAGAGCTGCTATAAATATCCTTATACATATATGTCCTTTTCTTTCCTGTTTTTTCATGTCTTCTGGAATATAGATCTGGTAGTGGCATTGGTAGGTCAAAGGATAGGCATGGTTTTATAGGCCTTTGACAATAGTTCCAAATTGCTCTCCAGAGTTATTGAATCCTTTCACAACTTCTCCAACAATGCATTAATGTCTCATTTTTTCCTACATCCCCTCCAACATTTGTCATTTTCTCTTTCTGCCCTATTAGCCAATCCAATAGTTATAAGGTAGTATCTCAGAATTGTTCCAACCTGCATTTCTCTTATCAATAGTGAGTTAGGACATTTTTGAAAGATAATTTAAATGCATAGTATTGAAAACTATTCAAATATTTGATCATTTATTAATTGGAGAATGTCTCTTTTTTTAAAATAAATTTAACTCAATTCCCTATGTTTGAGAAATGGAGTCTTTATGGGAGAAACTTGTTTCAATATGTTTCCCAGTTATTATTGCAAACTGTATTTCCCTCCATCCTACTCTCCACCTCTTTCTTCCACTCAGTACCTCATCAAAAGTGTCTTCCGACTACCCCTCCCACATTTTCCCCTCCTTTATATCACCTCCCTCCTCCCCCTTCTCCCATTCCTTTCCCTTCTTATATTCTTCTAGAATTATATAGATTTTTGATACCCAATTGAGGTACATGCTATTCTCTCTGAGTCAATTTCAATGAGATTAAGTCTCATTCACTTCCCCTCCCCTCCCCTCCCCTCTCTTCTACTCCACTGAAAAAGGTTTTTTCTTGCCTCTTTCATGTAAAATATCTTACCTCAGTGTGTCTAGGTGATGCAGTGGATAGAGCACCAGTCCTGGAGTCAGGAGTACGTGAGTTCAAATCTGACCTCAGACACTTAATAATTACCTAGCTGTGTGGCCTTTGGCAAGCCACTTAACCCCATTTGCCTTGCAAAAACCTAAAATAAAAATAAAAATAAAAAATAAAATATCTTACTTCATTCCATCTCCCCTTTCCCTTTATCTCTCACCCATTGATTCCATCTTTTTAATTTATTATCTTTAGATTCACCTCTGTGTCTTGTCTATATGTGTTCCTTCTAACTGCCTAATAAATGAGAAAGTTTAACTGAGTCATCAGAATTATCTTCCAATACAATAATATAAAGTTTAATATAATTAAATCACTATGGGTTGCCTTTCCTGTTTATCTTTTTATGCTTGAGTCTCATACTTGAAGATCAAATTTTCTATTCAGCTCTGATCATTTCATCAGTGAAGTTTGAAAGTCTTCTCTGACACTGAAAGTTCCCTATTTTCATCTTTTCCCCTGAAAGAGTATGCTCGGTTTTCTGGGTATTTGATTCTTGGTTGTTATTCAAGCTATTTTGCCTTCCAGAATATCATATACAAAGTCCTAGATGCCTTAATGTAGAAGCTGCTAAATAATGTGCTATCCTGACTGTGGCTCCACAATAACTGAATTGTTTCTTTCAGCAATATTTTCTCCTTGACCTGGGAGCATTGAAAATAATATCTAGCAATTTTCATTTGGGGATCTCTTTTAGGAGGTGATCAATGGATTCTTTCTAATTCTATTTTACCCTCTTCTTCTAGAATATCATGGAAGTTTTCATCAATAAATTCTTGAAAAATGATATCTATGTACTTTTTTTGATCCTGGCTCTCAGTTAGTCCAATAATTTTTAAGTTATCTCTTCTGGATCTGTTTTCCAGGTCAGTTGTTTTTCCAGTGAGACATTTCACATTTTCTTCTAGTTTTTCAGTTTTTTGGTCTTGTTTTATTTTTTCTTGATTTCTCATAAAATCATCAGCTTCCCTTTGCTCCATTCTATATTTTAAGGAATTATTTTCTTTAGTAAGCTTTTGCATACTCTTTTCCATTTGGCCATTTCTGCTTTTTTAAGACATTCATCTCCTCATTGACTTTTGTTTTAGGTTTTTGCAAGGCAAATGGGGTTAAGTGGCTTGCCCAAGGCCACACACCTAGGTAATTATTAAGTGTCTGAGACCAGATTTGAACCCAGGTATTCCTGACTCCAGGGCCGGTGCTTTATCCACTATGCCACCTAGCCGCCCCTCCTCATTGACTTTTGAAACCTCTTTTTTTATTTTTTGACCCAATCTGGTTTTAAAATGTAATTTTTCTTCAGTATTTTGGTGTCTCCTTCACCATGCTACTGACTCAGTTTTCATGCTTTTTCTGCATCCCTCTTATTTCTCTAATGATTTTTTTCCTTTACCCTCATTATTTGAATTTCAAAATTTTGTTGAATTCTTCCATAATCTGTGCTTAATATTTTTTCTTGGAGGTTTTGGATATAGAAGTTTTGACTTGGTTATCTTCTTCTGAGTGTACATCATTTTGTGTATAGCCATAGGAACTGTCTATGGTCAGATTTTTTTTCTTCTGTTGCTTGCTCATTTCTTCAGCCTGTGATTTGATTTTATCTCATTGTTAAGGTAGGCCTCTGTTTCCAGGGTAAAAGATGCACTGTCCCAAGCTTTTAAGGGTTTTTGTAGCTGTTCTTAGAGAGATACTTCTAGGGACCTGTAAGTTTGCACTTCTTCCAAGATCATATGGGAGGTTATATGACTACTCTCCTGGTCTGTGCTCTGGTCTGTGTATGACTGCAAGCACTCCTTTTTGCCCTAGAACTATAAGAAGAGTCCCTTCTCCACTACAGCAGTAAGCTCTGTTGTGAAAGTGCCCCTCTTCCTAAGACTGGAACCCAAGACTGTGACCCAAGTCTGAATTAGAGAGGCTAAGATTCACAGCAGAAAGAGAACTGGCCTTGGCATCAGAAAAACAAGATTTCAAATCCAGCCTCAGACACTTGACACATACTAGCTGTGTGACCTTGGGCAAGTCACTTAACCCTGATTGTTTTGAGGCCAGGGCCATGTCATCCTGATCTATATCTAGCTACTGAACTCAGACAGTTCCAGAGGAGAATATGAGGCTGGTGACCTAGCACAGCACCCCTTACTCAAATCTAATTAATGTGCTTGTCACCTAATTAATTAATTGAATCTAATTAATGTGCCTTCTTGATATCATAGTCTTCTTTAAGAAGGAAGGACAAACATCATCATCATCATGGGCAAAGCAACAGAGTCCTGCTTCAGAATTACATAAAGACCCTTGTAATTCCCTTCAGACCTTATTACTATCTGTAGACTGAGAGATCCAGAGGCAGCTGCTGCTGCTGATTCAGTAACTCCTGAGGCTTGCTCCTGGTCCACTGGGGTTGAATTGTGTTGCTGAGGCCTGCTGCTGAACTGTTCCTCAATCTCATTCATGTGAGGCAGTTTCCCTGCTGACTTTCAAGTCTTCCTTGGCAATCCCTGGGCTGAGAGGGATTGCTGTCACTCACCCAGTCACTGACCAGTCATCAGGTTTCCTGTTCCTGAATGGCTGGGGCCAATTTTCTCTGGGTCCCACCACCCTACCCCCTGCAAGGTCTTACACTCATCTCTTACCCAACCTTCCAAGTTGTCTTTGGCTGGAAAAATATTTTATTCAGTCTTTTAATAGTTTCTACTGCTCTTGAATTTGATTAGAATCATTATTTAAAAGTATTTGGAGTAGAAGAGAGCTCAGATGAGTCTGCCTTTACTCTGCCATCTTGCTTCCACCTCTTCCATAGTTTTCTTTGTTGATATTTCTTTCTTGAGCCCAAATTCTTCAGTCTGGTATTCAATGCTTTCCTTACAATGGTCTTAACTGTATTTAGTTAACATTTTTTTTCAACAATTTCCCTACACTGACATTACAGGATAGATTTCTTTAACATGTACAATTACTTTCTCTTAACTGTAAGCCTTTGGCTTTCACTAGATTGCCTTTTTCATCTCTACCAATCCAAATCCCACACTGTCTAGACCAAGTCTCCAAATCTGCCTCTTTCATGAAACTTTCCTTCACTAAGTATTAGCCCAAGGTTATCATCTGATTATACTGTCCTGCATTATTGTATGTTTCATGTGACTTTATCTTCTCTATCCAACTAAACTGTATTCTCCTTGAAGGTAGGGAATTTATTTTCTTCTTTTATATCTTCCTATCCCATAGTAACTAGCTAACTTCCCAACAGTCACTTAATAAATGCAGTTCAATCATAACTTTAAGTCTTAAAAGCATACTCAGAGCTAGAAGAGGCCTAAGAAAAAGAATCCAAACCCCTCAAGTTACAGAAAAGGACACTGAAACCCAGGGAGTAGAAGTGACTTATCCAAAGGTACTATGTATCAGAAGCATGATCTGAACTCATATCCTTTTAGTTCAGAGCCTTTGACCCTTTCCACTATGTATTCATTCACTTGTTCAAGATTTAGACAAAAATATCCTGTTATAAGATCATAAATTTCAAATTAGGGAAGACCCTAGATGTCATCTAGTCAAGACTACCCTATCCATTTTTAAAATGAGGAAAGGAGGTTAGAACTAGAATTGTACTGGACCACAGAGCTAGAAATAGTATGAGGAGCTTAGACTTCAAGTCTAACACATCATTTCACTAATCCATACTATCATCAAATTTATATCTAGTGAAAGAAGTGCGTGACACAGTAGACAGAGTGACAGGCGAGAGTCAGGAAGACTCATCATTCTATGTTCAAATCTGATTTACTAGCTGTGTGGTCCTGGGCTAGTCACTTGACCTGTTTGCCTCAGTTCCTCACCTGTAAAATGAGCTGCAGAAGGAAATGGCAAATCAATCCAGTATCTTTGTTAAGAAAATTCCAAATGAAATCACAAAGCAATGAGATCACAGGCAAGACTGAAAGAACTGAACTCCAAGAAGAGTGATTTTTACTTTCATCACATGGACCCAAAGAGTTATAAAGAATATATCACCACTTCTAGATTCTATACTCTTATACAACGTTTAGAAAATAGAATTCCATAAAAGTAGGTGTCATTTTTGCGTGTGGTTTTTTGGGTTTTTTTATTTTTGCAATAATGATCTCAAAATAATATCAGGCTACCAGGATTTCTTCTCTGAAAAATGCAATTAAATACAGTGCTAAGTTATTAGTAAGATAACTTATGGCTATGTACACCTGAAATATAGGCTTAAATTTCTCAGGTCTACAAATTTCTTGGTCAACTGATTCCATGAGCATTCATTCCAGTTAGTAACATCCACATCAGCTAAATAGGTCCCTTCTCCCCTTAAGTGCATTATCTTTTTTCAGAGGGTCATACATGAAAGCCAAAAATCAATTAAAGGTTGAGGTTTCTAAGGAAATACTGCTTATTAATAGCAGAATATAGCAAATCAAGTCATTAAACCTTTTCTGAATCAATATTTTTTATTCCAACATAAGCTCAAACAAAATAATTAGGAAAACATTCACCATGGACACCAAATATACCCATTAACAAATCTGATTTTTTTAATGGCTAAAGAAGCACTGACTATAAATGCTACCAACAAAGAAAATCAAATTGTTACAATTTTTATTTCCAGAAGGCTACAAATATTGAGTATGTAATGTCCTCAGACAGGAAATAATAGAAAGAAAATCAAATTGTAACCTTTTTTTTATTTCCAGAAGGCTACCAATGTTGACTGCATGATGTCCTGAGATAAGAAATAATAGTGTGGTAGGAAAAGAACTGAATTTGGATTCAAAGACCAGATTCAGATCCCAGAGTTGGTATTTATCGAGTGTGTGCCCTTTCTCAAGCTACTTAAGGAACTAAAACAATGAAATTCTTCTAGAATGATTCTGAGTTGTTTAAAGATGCACTATTAGATAATGTGTGGACCTATTTGTTTTTCTTTCTTTTTGTGCAATCATCTTTTAACATAAAGTCTTTCACAATCTCACTGCTTTACAACTCCTCAGTTCAGTAAAACTGTCCTCTTTTTTTTGCTGTCCCTCACATCTAATATTCCCTCTCCCATCTCTTTACCCTTGTACAGACCCTCCTCCTCCAAGTCTTGATTGCATTCCCTTATCAGCTCTCCTATTTGAATCCCAAGCTTCCTTTGAAGCTCAGCTCCCTAGCCACATCTGATGAAAGCTTTCCTGATCAGATCAGATGCTAGTGTCTCTTCCAATTACTATATATCAACTTCGTATGCATTATGAATTCACTTATATTGGATATTTATCACTATATATGCTATGTTCCCCATAGAATGCAAATTTCTTTGATAATTTCACTTTGTGTGGGATAAAAATCCACTTAAAAATATAGAGACTCCTCTGAGCAAAAAAAAGAAAGCTTATTTTGGCTTTTCTCAAGAAAAAGGCACACTCCAAGTCTCACTAAGGTAGTGAAGATCAAGGAGCTGCCCTGAATTGACAGTCAAGCAAGATTATATTATATAACTCGACCCCCCCTTCCTATCATCCCTTTCTGTCAACTCATTGGCTAGTCTTCAGAGTCACATTCTACTTGTGAAAATCTACCCCAGCAACAAAGAAAAGAATGAAAGGTTTTCATAAAATATTGCCTCATCATCCAAATGGTGAGAATAACCTTCAGGATTATAACTATCGTATTGAAGTAACAGTTATCATCAAACAAGAACAGTTTCATGAACTTTGTTGGAATGCAAGATTTTTCTCATGGGAACAGTCTACTGTTCTTCCAGTTAAGTTAGTTTTATCATCAAATAGGTGACTAACTAAAAATGCAAAGTCTCTCTGGAAATAGTCCTCTATTCCCCCCCCTCAACAAAATCAGGAGGGTGCCTGACTTAAAATGCAAGGTCTCTCTTCCTCTTTCTTCTAAGAATAGTCTAAGAGTAATAGTCTGTCTTTGTTTTAATGGTTTTTAACACTGAGAGGACTTCACTAGGAACATTAACTCTTAAGAGGGAATATCCCACTCAACTTTTATCTTTCTCTCACCAATACTTAATATAATACCTGTCATGGAATAAATTCTTGTTGACTAAATATTTGTAAAATGGTATGTAAATACACTTTGCCTGTTCACTTCTATGCCTCATATAGGGTACAAAGGAATCCATAATGGATCAGATTAAGAACAGATTTGAACTAGGAGACTAGATAAATGAGAAAAAGTGGTTCAGTTGATCCAGAAAGATCTTAAGAAGGGGTACTGGGATGAACCCAAACAGTCTGGTGATGAATATCAAGGTAGTTCAAGAATAAATTTCAGATGAGTTACCCTGAACTTGGATGGATAGGACTCAGTATCAGGGTCTTCAGATGGCAGCCAAATTCAAGCAGGCAGGGCATCAACTTCAGAGTTGGCTAGCATCCCTAGCACATCCCTTCAATCCCAACCTAGGAAGAATTTTAAGGCAGAGCCTGTGTCTCAGGGTAATGAGAACAAGAAACAGGTTCTATTAAAGAGGTTTAGGTAAGAAGGAATAAGATAGGGAATTAATTGTATAAGACACAATGGAATATTATTGACCCATTAAAAATGACAAAGAAGATGATAGCAAAGAACCCTAGGTAGTATGAACTGATAAAACAGTGAAATAAAAGGAACCAAGAAAACAACTTATGCAAGATCAACAATGTTTTAAAGAAAAATAATTTTGAAACCAGCATTGATTGATGCAAAATGACCAGCTATATCCAGAAAAGTTCTATGTTATAGCATCTTTTATTTTGTTTGTTTTTGCAAGGCAATGGGGTTAAGTGACTTGCCCAAGGCCATACAGCTAGGCAATCATTAAGTGTCTGAGGCCAGATTTGAACTTGGGTACTCCTGACTCCAGGGCAGGTGCTCTATCCACTGCGCCACCTAGCCACCCCTTGTTATAGCATCTTAATCATTTCCTGAGAGAGAGCTGATGGATTCAGATTGAAGAAAGAGATATAAAAGTTTTGCATGCAGTCACTGTGTAGATTCAATTTATTTCAAACAGGTTGTTGCTATTTGTTCTCATTTTTTTTACAAAGGAGGATGGACATGGAGATTTGGAATATTTGCATTAGTAATGCCAAAAAGGGTCAATGAATTTTATTTGAGTGTGTATATATATAAACACATACATACACATATATATGTATTTGTATATTTAATGGGTGTGTGTATATATATATATATATATACCTACACCTATCTTTCTATTCTGTCTCTTTTTATTTCTATATATATATTGATAAAACAGATGTATATATAAAGAATGCACAGAAAAGAACAAAAGGAAGTTCAGGAGGAAATGGAGACAAGCAGGATAGTTATGGAAATAATATGTGAAATTTGTTACATAATCTTTTTTAAAGTAAGTAGTATTAAATGGTCAGGGCAGCTAAGTGGCATAGTGGATAGAGCACCGGCCCTGGAGTCAGGAGTACCCGGGTTCAAATCCAATATCAGACACTTAATGATTACCTAGCTGTGTGGCCTTGGGCAAGCCACTTAACCCCATTTGCCTTGCAAAAACCTAAAAAAAAATAAATGAATAGTCAAGATTTTTCCCATCTCTCTAACTAGAACACCATCAAGTAGGAAGTAGACAGACTCTGGTTCATCTAGTACTTATTGAATGAACCTAAATTCCATCTACATGATCAGGCAAAAATACTTCTTCATCTTTGTGATGAGCTTGGTTGAAACTATTTGAAGAATTTTCTCTGGTAAATTACCAAAATTACCAAAGTTTATCTGCTAAATTGAAATTGCAAGGTAACACTATCCATTCTCTCCACCCTCATCCCTACCACAATACAGTTTTCAAAGGAAGAAACTCAGCAAAGTTACACTTAAAACTATACAATCTGGATTCCAACCTTCAATCTATTCCTTGATTTCTTCATTATACAGTATAAGAATAGATTTTAACTGTAGCCCTCATTCCTATAATATACAATGTATATCTTCATAAATGTTTCCCTTTTTTATATTTCATTCAATTTATTTGGGTTCCTAAAAGGAACCACTTACTTATCACTTCATTCTATAGAACATAGTGGCAACTTCATCACAGTGGGAGTTTTACACAAAGTAATAATATTTTCAGCTTTTTCTTTCATTTTTGCCTCCATAAAAATCATTATTATAGAAACTTCCTGGTTTTCAATTACATCAGTGATAATATATTTGATATCATCAATGGCATGGTGTTACATTCATTCATGCATTCCTATATTTTTTATTCAACAAGCATTTATAGTTTCCTATGAAGCTAGGGATTCAAGGAAAGCATTTTCCTGATAAAAGTCAAAAGTCCCATGTCTTTTGTTCAAACACCAGTTCCAACCACACTCCCAAAATGCCTTCTCCATGGGGGCAGTAATGATGTTGATAGAATTACTTGAAACAGCAGCAAAGATTTACAATATCTTCAGTAAAATTCTTGACTATATGAACCACAAGTTAAACATGTATGTAACAATGCACATTTAACTAGCCTATAAATGTTGTTATTGTTTTCGTTGTTTCAACTTAGTTTTAGGAGTTACAGCCAAATGATTCAGAGCTGACCCCAATGTTTCAAAGGAATCAGGTTGAAAGCTCCCTCCCAAGGGTACCCATTCACCTTTCTCTACCATATCGATCCAGTGATGCTTAATGAGAAGTACCAAGCTTTCTGTTTGTACAGTAGCTGAATGCTTCCGCTGCTTCAAAGTGTGATCAGCTACCTCTGTTATAAATGCCTCATAAGAATGTCAATGTATGGATTTCACTTTATTTAGTTTTAGTAGCAAGGGGAAATGGATAAGGGGGAAGAGGAAGGAAATATAGAGATATCATTAGGTTATCTACAGACCTTCCAAATGGGAAATGGAATAGAGTGGAGAAGGGAAATGAAATAATGCAAAATGGAAAAAAGTAGAATTTGTGACCTCATGCATGAAGAGATACCCCCTCGCATCCTGCCATCAAGGGTACCACTGAAAATTTGGGACAATTCTTTAATGCTATCAGCTTGATATGTGTTCTGCTATGTGTTCCTTCCAAATTTATCAGTGACTAGTACCTCAGTTCCATTAAGTCAAATAAATTCGTTAGCTTTTACAAAGGGGTATTTACTCTGAAGATTTAGAAAGCACAGATGACTTGCAAACAGCTCCTTCAACAGCAGGGAGGGAGGTATATTATGCTCCTATCAAAGGGCAAAGAACAGAGGTCCATCTTCTTGGATACATGTCAGTATCAGATAGAGTAGTTTCACTAATTCTCCTCATCTCTCTAACTAGAACACCATCAGATAGGAAGTAGCCAGACTGACAATAGACTATGGTCAACTAGCAGTTATTGAATGAAACCAAACACCAGCTACATGATCAAGGGAAAAAAGCCTCTTCCAGGTGAGTAGATAAGAACCAATTATACAGTGTCTGAAGCTCTCCAAAGTCCATGTGGGAGTGGTGCCAGCAGAGCATGTTTGCTCATAAAAGCTAGACTCCATGGCCAATGGCCATTTACAATGGCCATTTATGTATACCAACATTTTTCAGATTTTCTTTGTACTTCATATTCCACAAAGAAAGTAGCTGATTTTTATTTTTTCTTTGATTTTGCAGTTCAAGCTTCTCACAATAAGATACATTTCATTGAATCATAGATTTATTGCTAGAAAAAGCCTTTGATCACATAAAATCAAACCCCATCACTTTTCAAAAGAAGAAACTGAGGCTTGGTGGTTAACTAATTTGCATGGTCATTCAACTAGTATATGAAACATAATTTGAATCAAAATTTTCCAAAGTTAAATTCCAAATCTAACACTACTCATCCTGATTGTTCCTTCACTTGACTGTTAGATATTTTGACCTAAGGAGAGTCATTCTATTTCTTAAAAAATCTGAAATACACACATATATGTATTTGTGTATATGTATGTCTTTCCAAATTCTTAGTACATTTTTTGTTTTTGTTTTTTTGTTTTTTGCAAGGCAGTTGGGTTAAGTGACTTGCCTAAGGTCACACAGGTAATTATAAAGTATCTCATACTGAATTTGAACTCAGGTCCTAATGACTCCAAGGCTGGTGCTGTATCCACTGTACCATCTAACTGCCCCTTAATGCATTTTTAATATATAATAAGACTTATGAGACATCCTGTACATCTGACTTTTTAAAAAATTGTTATTTATTTATTTAATATTATCTTAAAATTGTCATTTTGAATGTGTATTTTCATTGTATATATTTTCAAATTATGGTCCAAAAGGCATAATTCCAAGCATAATGAATGAAAGATTAATTAATGTAAAGAACTTACAATAAAACATACTCCAGCCTAAAAATGCAATTCAACAAGCCTTAATTGTCTACTATGAATCAGGAAATGTGTGAGGTTCTAGGTATACAAACATAAAAAATAAAATAAAATAGGCCCTCCCCTCAAAGAATTACTATTATATTGGGAAAGGACAAAATATACAAAATCAAATCAAAGTAATTTGGAAGGAAAGCACTAACAATGTGGGGATGGGGTGGGGGTTCAGAAAAAGCATCAGATTGTACTTGACATTAGCTTTGAATGAATCTTGGAGAAAAGAAGGAAGAGACCCAAATGCCAGGTACATCAGAAACAAGTTCACCAATTTAACTGAATATTTGAAGTTTGAGAGATAAACAAAAGGAGCTGTCCGGAAAGACAAAGGAAAAAAGGCTATGAAAAGTGGTTATGTTACTGCTCTGCAGAAGAGAGAACTGACTTCTAAAGTCCATTTCTCCAGAGTTATAATTCTGTAACTACTGCATAATTCTTTCTCAAATAAATACAATAATCGGGTTTAGGAGTATCTGGTTCTTTAAATGATCTTTTTTTTTATCTCAAAATTAAATTTACTCACTCCAGAAGATTCCAAGTATTATGACAAAATGGATCCCTTTTCCCATCCTTAGAGAACCTCTTAGAATCTCTTTATTTTGTCTCTTTAGCATTAAAAGAAATGGTGAGTCATGGGATATTTCAGAGTGCCCATCAGTAGAACTGAAAGTATTCATCCTGTAATAGTCTTGAAAAAAAACAAACAAACATGATCCTTGCCCCATCACTACAGTCAATAGAAGTTCAGAGTAATACTTCTTCCATTCCCATAAGGCATTCTTGACAAAGAGAGTTCAACAAGCATTTATTAAATGAAGGCTGTATACAACTTTGCGTACGCTCAGGTATTAACTCCTTTGTGAAAGCTTCCCTGAAACTCTAGATTAGTTATCACTCATTCCTTCTGTCTTCCCCTCTTATTTGAACTCAGAAAAGATCTCAGAGGACACAGTCCAAGACCATCTTTTTATATAAGGAAACCAAGACCCAGAAGGGTATAGAAAATCATAGTTTTAGACCTGGATGCATATCTAAAAGCTGTCTCATCCATGAGGAAACTGAAGACCTGAAAGGAATTTACCCAAGGTTACATTTGGCAGGATATTAAATCAGGTTTTCTGACTTAAAGACAGTAGTGCTCTCTAGCACACTGTTCTACCTGTAAAGTATATAAGTTCTTTTGATTCAAAAAGTTGTGTTCTCTCTCTCTCTCTCTCTCTCTCTCTCTCTCTCTCTCTCTCTCTCTCTCTCTCTCCCCTCATCTTTTCTTAACTCATACAAACAAGATGTTTCATTAAATGAAATAAAGTTCATTATAAGGTCCTAATTAAGGCACTTGAGAGTAGCATTTGATGAAAAGTTTCCTGAGGAGTTTTATAGTCTGGAACTCTTCAGTTATTGCTTCACCTTTTATCATCAGATTGCTGGTGTTTTACATATCAGAGTATGTAGAATGCATGTATATTTAGGGGGTGGTGAGTGGGGTAGGAGAGAGTGTCATCAATAGTACATTAATCTTGGAATCCAGAAGAGCTGAGTTCAAATTCAGTTTCCAATACTCACTAGCATCCTGACTCTTGGCAAGTCACTTAATCCTCTTTGCCTCAGTTTTCTCATCCATAAAATGAGCTGGAGAAGGAACTAGAAAATTGCTCCAGTATTTTTGCCAAGAAAACCCTACTGAACAACAACAGCTTTGCTAGTGTGATGTGAATATAAAGGAACAGAACAGTTAAAAGTATCAGAAAAACATCTAGTATTCATGTATTATGCCAACTTTCTAAGCAGTTATAAAAGAATGCCAACATAATTATATAAGTATGTATAGTTAAATGACAAAAATGATTCTATGATGTTTGCTACTAATTATTCTGTGGTTTATAGGCCAAAGATATATGATTCTGTATACTATCCAAGGTAGTAAATAGGTTGGATAGTTTTATTAAACTTAAAAATAAATCTATGGTACCAGGTAAGACTTTCTGTGAAGTATATATTTAGAAATATGACGTAAGGGTAACAGGCATCATTAAAGCTTAAACTATAAACATATCTAATCTAAGTATAGTTATAGATATATAGGTACATAGAGATTGCTTTGAATTAGAGCAAAGCATCAGATTATTTCTAAATTTCTTTACCTGTTATCAGTATTAACTCCATATGAAAAAGGTGAAGAGATTTCACTAGTTTCAACTGCACTTGTGTAAATCTTCTGCTCTACTGTAGGGAGTTGGAAGTTGTACTGCTTGACTTGGCTCTATCTGTGACTCCAGCAAGGTCTATCTGGACACTGAGCTAGCCCTGTCCCTTTGAGACTTGCTCAATCTTTAAACAAAAAAACACAGATTGGGACTAGAACTTTTTTTTTAAAAAAGTGAAACTTGAATTCTTTTACCAATTCAAACAAATTGAGAAACTCAATGTGGGGCTGGTTAGGTGACTTAGTGGATAGAGAGCTGGCCCTGGTGTCAGGAGGACTTGAGTTCAAATGTGACCTCAGACACTTAATAAATAATTGCCCATTTGTGTGATCTTGGGCAAATCATTCTTAACCTCATTGCCTTAAATAAATAAAATTAATTTTTAAAAAAAGAAACAATATAGTAAATAAATAGAACTTTAGAAATAGTTGCCATCTGCATATTCAACAAATAGGTACATATAAATGCTTTTCATTTAAAATAAATGCAAGATGATTTAATATATGATACTAATGACTTTAGAAGGAATCATGAAAAGCTTCATGTAGAAAATGATAATTGAGTTGAACTTTAAAGGAAACTAGGGACTTTGAGAGGTGGAGATAAGGAGGGAATGTAATCTAGGCATCAGAAGAGAGTCTGAGCAAATGAATGGAGAAGAGGAATGCAATGTTCTATATGAAGAACAGCAAAAAAGCAGAGGGCCAGTTTGGTTGGCCTGAAGAGTATGTGAAAACTATTCTAAAATAAGTTTGGAAAAGTAGATTAGAGTTAGTTTTTCAAGACTTAACTGGCAAAAAAAAGTTTGCATATGATTCTAAGATCAATAATTAAATGAAATTAAACTGAAGATTTGTCTTTTATAGTAATTACCTGATCCTATTCTTTCAATGGAGAATCTCAAATTTTCAATTTTGTACTTGTGTTCCCAGCACTTTGACTAGTATATAATTAATGTTGACTGAATGATAGATTGATTGATAACTCCCTGTTGGAACTTAACTTGACTCTCCCCTATCAATTATCTGGTTACTTGTCTCCCTTTCCATTATATTATATGTGCTTTGAAAGGCAGCCCATGCTTTAGTTTTTTGTTTGTTTTTTTTTTATAATCAAAGACTGAACATAGTACTACCTAGGGTGTTTTTTTTGTTTGTTTTGTATCTAGGTCTCATCCACTAGCCTTAGATATCCTCTATAAGGGTCTGTCCTGGGTTTTTTCTCTTTTCTCTTTATACTGCCTCATTTGATTTCATTAACTCAGCCCAATGCTGAATCAAGTATAAAATTAAATCTACTTATAGCTTCTGCATCTTCTGATTCTACTGTTCCAGTATGGCCCAAGAAAGTCTCAGAAGTAGAATGCATTCAAACCTTGAAGTTTGGAGTAGGTTTATTTTGGATATCTGCTTATACTTTTTGCCTAATTGTAATGTACCAATTCTAGCTTGTTGGGGTAATGTCTGCAAAATTAATTTGTATCTACAACAGAATGACCAGTTGTACATAATGGTTTTGCTCTCTGGACATCAGAATTGGATAAAAGGAGGTAAATGGTCAGTCTTTAGAAAAGATCTTATTATTTTTGTAGCATGCTGTTCCCAACACTATTTAATAACTGTTTAAGTCTCAAAGTTGTAAAATCAAAATTCTTAGAGATTCTAGAAGATGATGATGAAGATATAAAACTAAAAGAAAATACTTTCACTCTGAAAAATAAAAATGCTAAAGTAACATATACTCTAACCCTAGAAACAGTGACAACTGGTCATGAAGACTGTATAAAATGCTTTTGATTGGCAATCTTCATTTTACATAGTTAATATGATTCAGCAGCCGATGAGATTATTGTCTGTCTCAATGGATAAAACCATGATTCTCTGTGCTCTGGAAGAAGAGTAGGGGGTATGGCTAAAGCAGGTCCAAGTAGGTGAAGTGGGTTTAAACACTGGGGTTTTATGACTGCCAGTTTAGACTAAATGACTCTATGATCCTTGTCCATACCTTCCACAGAGCATTCTACCTTTGGAAGCAAAATGTAGCTGAATTGAAAAAATGGACTATAGGAGTTATGATTTCTGAACACTTTAAGATCTAAGGTTCAAGATCTAAGTTGGGGATGCAGAAGGAGAATTTATCTTGATTGTGAATGCTGATTAAACAACTCCACCCTGCTCCATAGAAGAAAAAGGTGATTCACAGATAGTGACTTCCATTACTATCTCTGTGCAGTTGACTTGCAGACTTATTTACCCATTTCTAACCCCTCATCCCAGTCTCTCTCTCTCTCTCTTTCTCTCTCTCTCTCTCTCTCTCTCTCTCTCTCTCTCTCTCTCTCTCTCTCTCTCTCCCCCACACACACACACACACACACAAACCACACATATCCAAAACAGTATTGTTTCTTCCCAAGTAATATAAAGAGCATTTTGTAAGATTCTATCTTTTTCCTTCTATATATTATAGTAGTGTTATGAATTTACTTTTCTCCTTTTACTGGGAAATAGTCCAACTACTTTAATAGATTATAAAATTTACTAGTATTTTATAATCTAAATAAATAGAATTCATCAATTTTCAATGGCATGTCAAATTTATTTAGAAATTCAACATCCCAGCTAGAAGTAACCTGACTCTTAATAATTTAAAAGAAAAACTCAAGATTTCAGATTGGCAGCCATGACTGATACCTCTGACATTGGATAAATCACTTCCTTTAACCTCAGTTTTGTTATCTGCCAAATGATAAGCCTGAAAAATTTTTAAGTCCAATCCAATCCAACAAACATTTGTTAAGTCCCAGCTATGTTTAAGGTACTGTGCTATGCATGAGGATAGTAATACAAAAACAAAATAAAAAAGATTTATTTTTCTCAAGAAGTCTTTTTGGTTGTTTTGTTTTTTTTTTGCTGGAGACAGGGGATGGAGTAAGGAAAAATACAAATAGATAAGTCTACATATAGTTTTGAGGAGGGAAAAAGCACTAGCAACAAGGTCCCTTCTAGCTCTATATATGATCCCATGTTTCTCCTTTTTGCCGGCTTTTTCATTTTATCAATATTCTTGATTTCACCAATTCTCTACTAGTGTAAGTTTCCTTGTCCATTTCCCCCATTCTCCCTATCTACTTTCTCATAGAACCATTGAATCTATTCTCTTATACTTCTAGAAAAGTAAATTGAATTAAAGTGATTATTAGGCACTACCTACAAATTGAGAAGGAAGTGGCATAATGAATGGTTAACATGCCACATAGTGAAGATATGGATTCAAGTCCTGATTCTCAAAGGTACTGGCTGTAAGCAAGTCACTTAACTTTGCAGTGTTCCATGCAACTCAAGATTATAAAGTGATCTGCATTAGGAGAGACTTGAAAATGAAGTTTAAAGATTTTCTCTCACTAAATGTGGTTTTAACAATCCATCAACAAACACATATGATTTGTATTTGGTATATAAAGATGGAAAGATAGATAGATAGATATAGATAGATAGATAGATAGATAGATAGATAGATAGAACCTGACAGGCAGAGAGAAAGAAAGATAGACAGACAGGCAAATAGACAGATGATAGGTTTGATAGATAGATACAGAGATAGATAGATCAAAAGATAGAGACCTACCTTATCATTATTAGGGTATAAATTTAAGTTCTCCTATGGTATCCTAGCTATCTAGCTATCTGTCTGCTTCCATTTCTATTCTTCTATTGCCTCAATTCCTCATCTGTAAAATAAGAACATGTTGAAAAAGGAAATGGCAAACAATACTAGTAACTTCGCCAAGAAAACCCCATGGACAAAGTCAGTGGCGGTCACTAAGAGAAGACATAACTGAACAGGTATTGATTTGTGTATTCTTTCCCCTGTTAGATTACAGACTCCTTCAGAGGTATTTTTGTTTTTATTTTCTTTGTTCCTCCAGTGTTTTGGGGTATCTATATTTTATATTTTACATTCTTGTACTTGTTTCCAGGTTGGCCCTATTAAAAATGTGAGTTCTCTGGGGCGGCTGGGTGGTGCAGTGGATAGAGCACCATCCCTGAACTCAAATGCAGCCTCAGACACTTGATAATTACCTAGATGCGTGGCCTTGGGCAAGCTACTTAACCCCATTTCCTTGCAAAAAAAAAAAATCTTTAAAAAAATGTGAGTTTGGGGTGGGAAATTATTTTTTTTCCTTTCCTTATATCTTCAGGGCTTAGCAGTGTCTGGCACTTAACTAGCACCTTTAAAAAAAATGCTTGTTGATTATTATGACAGGGGAAGAGCTTGAAGCCAGCTATCAACTATACCGCAATGCCAGTTATATCTTTTACCTGAGTATGCATACACATAAACATGTATATGCATGTGTGTTAGGTCAGGCACGCATATGCATGTGTGTGTGCTGTGTGTGTTACATACACCAGTCAAAGCCATATAGCTCCAGAGCTGCAGACTCTCGTCTGGGGCCCAGTGTACATTCCAGACGATCGGGTCAGTTGGCACTAACTACTTAGTCGAAACCTCCCTCTGAGGCTCCTAGGCTCTCTCCAGCGGGAGGGTGGGGCGAGAGCCAATCTCATCCATTAGCCAGCGCCCAAGCACAATGGCTTTCTCCTAGGAAGCAGCCATTGGGTGCAGCCCACTCGAAACATCACCGGGGAGGGAGGCGGTCCTGTTACCTGCTCCGCCTGAGACGGCCTGGCCAGACGCCTGCAGCGTGTTCTGTAACCCCAGAAGCAGCTTCCAGCCAGCATTGCACAACCTGGCACAGCCTCCATACATTCCCCCCACCCCACCCCCACTTCCCCCTTACCTTCCCCCCCCACCACGCCCTTCACTAAAAGCCAGGTTTCGCCCTAACCCGGGGTAGCTCAAGTTCAAGGTTGATGCGCCGCTTTGCCGAGCCCGCAGAGAGAATTTGCCTTATACGGTGCTCACGTTATTGTTAATTAGTCTCGTTATTAGTTCTGAAAGAGCCTGGCTGCTGCACGTTCTGGAAGGAGAAGCCCTCTCCAGTACGTGACTTCAGAAGAGACCAGTAGCCCTCCCTTTCTGTCCCCAGCCTAGGTCCGGTTCTCCCTCCGAGGTCGGGCTCCCTCTGGTGGGCTCTCTGGAGTTCAATGTACCGGCGCCCTCATTCACTCGGAAGGTTCAATGGACGCCAGCTCTGATAAAGGCTAACCCACAATCGCAGAGGAAGGGAGAAATAATCCCAAGTAGTGCGCTCATAGAGGGCTCAGTAAATTTGCAAAATGAATTTGTAGATACCTTTGCAGAAGACTTAAGGGAGGAGAGGGGCGGGGAGGGAAAGCCTATCTGAAAGAGCAGAAAAGATAATGGACGCCACTTTTCCTCACCATCTCTTTTGAAAAAACATGAGGAAGGGAGGGAGGGAGAAAACAGGCTGAACATAGAGAAAGCAGTTGGTAAAGGAAAGCAGCGAAAAAAAAAAAACTAAAAGGAAGCCATAGATCACGAGCTCTTATTTTAAGGGGGAAAAAAGTAATGTTAGATGAATGTGATCAGATTTTCTATGTGTTTACAGTGATTGCAGAGCTGAACGCAGGGGAATGAAATATTACGCGTTTTCTTAAGTTTGGATAAGCTACTAATGTATTACATGATCAAAATCACAAGCTGAATACATATGAGTCTGCTATTATAGGGGGCAATTCCATCTAAAGTGGAAACATTTTGGCTATGCCTGTTATCAGGACGCCTTTGGAAAGAATAGTCTTTAGAATTCCCTCTCCCCCCTCCCCTCCCCTCCCCTCCCCTCCCCCCCCCTCCCCAGTGCTCCACCAGATGCATACACACTCCCTCTATGAAAAGCTTGAAAAACTGCATGTACTATTAGGATGTGTTCATCTTACAGTATGGCAAATAAATGAACAATAATTTTATTGGAAATTATTTTAGGTGCCTGCGAAAAGAGTAATTAAGGAATGTCCTTTTTAACAATGTTTGCAAAAAGTTCCAACTCTATGGCCAAATGAACTCTAACAAAAAGCACTGTCAACTGTGTAGGTGACACAGCTTTGATAAAAGTTGCCCAGAACTTGGAAGAAGGAGTAAATAATCCTATGTACAGTACTTATAAAGGACTGATAACTTTTCAAACACGGATTTATCTACTTTTACCGAATGGGGGCGGGGGAGAAGTATTTGAAAGTATTCTAAAGAAATGGAAATACAATAGATGTGTTGAAGTGGTTTAAAAAATCACCTGTATTTCAGACGGACACTGGGTAACCTTTAAAAAAAGTTAGCTATGTTTTTATTGAATGCAGGCTGAAAGTTTTGGTTTAGTTCTCTTTCATTTTTTTAAGTGATCACTGAGAAACTGAGTCAAGAAAAGCATTTTAAGCTTTCATCCTCGAAAACCATTTTTCCAATTTTATTTTCACAGGGATACGAACCCCCAAACTGAGCGCGCGCGCGCACACACACACACACACACACACACACACACAGTCTCATGGTCTTTCACTTAGACAAATCTGAGACTGCGAGATGGTTTGTCCTGGTGCAGGGATTTATAATCGGGTTAATCCAGTAGACAAAGAATAAACCAATAACTCTCCCACCTCACTTCCCGCTCCCCTCTCCTAGTCTGCTCTCCCCTCCCATTCCATCCCCCCCCAAGCTTTAGGGAAAGCAAGTGTTTGAAACACACACACACACACACACACACACACACACACACACACACACGAAAGTGAGGTGGGGGGACTACAGTGAAAGTCGATTTGAAATGGATGGATTCCGGATCAAATACAGTCACCTACAACTTCTTGTTAGTTTTAGTTCTAACAATGAATTGCCAAAGTTTATTTTAAATTCTAATTCCCATAGCTCGCTGCTTAGGTTATACCATAGCCGCAGATTTTGGCTGGCCGGCTGCCTTTGGGGAAACCTTACGATCCGTGTTTCGTTGAAACTAAATACATTGACACTGCACTGCATGGAATGGCCCTCGCTTCCAGCAAACTCTATGTCTAACTGCGGCTGCCGCCCCTGCCAGCAACTTCGAGGGGTGGCTGGGCCCCGATTAGGCGGCTGCCGTTGCAATGAGTCGCCAGCCCTTCCCTCGTTCACTCTCTCTCGATGCAGTTGCCCTTTTGAATGCCTCCTGCGGCTCGGAGCGCTGGCAGGGCTCTGGGAGTATGAGTGAATGTAGCCCCGCAGAGCCAATGAGCTGGGACCGGATGCGATATATCCTCTGGGACAACAACTGCTCTGTTCCTCCTCAGATCCACATGACGCCATTTACTGCTGCTGCATTTGCAGAGATCCCTACCTCCTCCGGAAAGAAAAGAGAACAGAAAAACGCTGAGCCCCCCCCCCCCCCCCCCGCCCAGATCTCAAATCCTCCTCCTCCTCCTCCTCCTCCACCACCACCTCCGCCTCCTCTTCTACTCCTACCTCTCCTCCTCCTCCTCTTCCTCCTCCCCTCCTCCTCTTCCTCCTTCCCTCCTCCTCCTCCTCCCCTCCTCCTCCTCCTCCTCCTCCTCCTCCTCCTCCTCCTCCAAACACACAACAACAACCACCGCCACAAACTCGCTGCTGCTCCTCCGAAACGCCCAGATTGCAAACCACAGAGCTGCCTGCAACAGAGAGAGGGAGAAAAGGAGAGAGGGAAAGGAGGAGGAAGCAAAAGAGCGGAGAGCAGCTGCAGCCAGCTTTCACGGGCAGGACTGACTGCACATTGCACAGGCTGCTTCTGCCGGGAGAAGGTCGATACGAAACTTGGGGATTTTGCTGAACTTCATTTTCAGGTCTTTTCTTATTCCTTCCTATCGTCTCGCCAGAACAACAAAGTGACTTGCTGTGGGCGATTCGGCCCTCTGTTCATTGAAGAAAAAAGAAGAGGAAATACTCCTATTTTTCTTCCCTTAGGAAGAAAGGGAGAAACGAAAAATAAGGGGGGGAAAACACCTTTCGCCCTTAGCCGGGAGTGGTTTTTACTTAATTGAGTCTATCGGCGGGTTTCTTCGCTTTGGATTTGCTTTTCATTTCTATTTTTTCCCCTTCTGATGGCTTGCAAGTTGGACTGAAGCACAGTTTGGAAAGCAAAAGTTTGTTTTAGGGCTGGATTTATTTGCAAACCACAGGAAGAAGAAAATACAAGGGAGAGAAGGGTTGGTGCAGAGCCGCGATCACGGTGAGACACTTTATGCTGCTTTCCCCCAATGCCCCCCCCACCCCCTCCTTGCTCGGGCTAACTTTAACCATTTATTCCAGGAAACATGAAGTAGGTGTAGGTAAACCTGAAGCTTTAAATCCACCCCCCACATCCATCCCTGCTCTTTCCATCTTTTAGCAGGTTCCCCTAAGGGAAGAAATAGAAAACTGACTCCACTTGAGGGGGGGGGGGGTTTGGGGGGGGGCATTAGAGGGAGCAGTTTTTGCACGTACTTCCTAACCGCTTTGCTTTTCGCTGTTGGGAACCCCGTGTTCTACAGAGGTCCTCTGTTTGCCAAGCCTACGTTAGGAGTCTGGGAGCCCCCCAACCTTGGCTTTCCGGCGCGGGGGGTGGGGGGGCACAGAGGGCGAGGCACAGTTTAGGCGGCGGAAATCTTACACTCACGTTTAGGCTTCTGCTGGGAGAAATGTCCGCTCACTTGCCCCGAGTTTAATGAACTCGTGTCATACACACACACACACACACACACACACACGCACGCACGCACTCGTGTCACAAACACACTAACCAAAAAAAACCACCCTATAGAAAACACTTCATTGTGTTTCACAGGTCACGGAGCTAAACGCCCAGATTTATGTAACCTGTTCTTCATCTCTGAAGGGGGTAGGAAATTCCTCCTAGATCCTGTGGAAGACATTGACTAGCTTCTAGTGTGATTTATTTTCTGCCTATTACAGTCTTCGCGTGGGTTATCCTATATAATCTACATTAAAATGCTAACGTGGGTAACCCCAGGAAGGATTCCTCTTATCTCTAGCCCTGTATGTAACTAGATAGCAGCGCTTGATAGGCAATCCTGGTTTCTGTGTTGAAGGATTACTGTGTTTGAGTCTGTGCAATTCGGAAGTGTGCTCCTTTCCCCAACCACCAACACCGCCCCCTCCCCCCCATATGGTGGAATATAGGTCATTTTTTTTAACTCCGACCCACCTTTGAGCACCGGAAGAAAGTAATCAAAGGCTTACGATCGTTTTCTATTTCCATTCTCTGGTCAGTTGTTGATAAAAGAGGCGGGTTTGGGGTTTGGGTCTATTTTTAGCCTTTTAGGTCTGCATTTTGGTTGAAAAAGAAAAACGAACACATATCGGAAACTTTGGGGGTGTTTTTCTCCCTGAAGGCTATTTGTGTGTCAATTTTGCCCCACCCCACTTGTGAAGTCCTTTCCCCCTAATCCACAGTCTGATCACACACTCAGTTCTTAATGGGGGTTTCAAAGCACTTTCAAAGAAGGGCGGGGGGGGGGGGAGGTGCTGGGTTACCGGGTGGGAAGAGGGATGCTGGAAAAGGGGGATTGAGATCCAGCCAAACAGAAATTCACTGGCAAGAATATTTTTCTTTAGTTAAGGCATTGTCTTTATAACCTGCCTGACATTCGATAGATGCAATTTTTCCATGGCAGGCAGAAAGAGTTTTGCGCCTGTAAAAAGACCAGATCACCAGAGCTTGTGTTCTCTACTCAACTATACCCACCACCATCTCCCAAGATTCTCCCCGCACCCTTTCCCCACCCCAGCAACTACAGTTCTGCTGGTCCACTGGTGTATAGATAGGGCTTTGCTTTTGAAATGGCCCTTCCTAAGAACACTTTGTGTTTATCGTTTTTTAAAGTGTTTCCGATCCTCTAAGTAAGTTGCCAAGAGTCAACTAGAAGGCATTAACCACCTATGTTCTAAGCGCTTGGGATACAAAGAATATTCTAGACATAGCTATAAAATCTGTGTACACGTTCACGTATACATATTATAGACATACATATACATTCACACAAGGAGAGCCCGGTATAAGATAATAAAATATATGACAATGGGGAAATATATTACAAAATTAATGTCGAGGCAAGTTTTCAGAAGGTTGACTTGTCAGGTCAAATGACTTGAAGGACAAGATTTTTTTTCTTGATATATTTAAATGTGGAACTAGTTTGCTTTTAAATTCGGTGTGATTTTGTTATCTATATACAGAGAGAAATTTGGGATAGGGAAACAGAAAGGAGGAGGGAGAGAGAAAGAGACAGAGACAAGAGAAGAGGAAGGCGAGGGAGAGGGAGAAAGGAAAGTGAGATCCAGAGAATCCAGTGTCTGTGTAGTCAGGCATGCTGTTCAGGTTGCCTAGAAGAGCAAAGGACCTGAAATGCATTCAAAGGAAGTTCTCTGAATGAGAAAAGTATTACAAGACGTTTTACTTTAGCCAAAGACTGTAGGGAAAGCTCCTGGCATCTGTGGGGGTGAGGGGTAGGGGGGCGGGGGCAGAGCCGAGGTAAAAGGAAGTGTGGTCTTGCGTTTCGTGACAAATCGACTTTAGAAGTGCCCCCGCCCTCCTCTCCCCCTCCCCCTGCACCCTGGGATGTTGCCTGTCTTTCTAGAAGTTTGTCTGCATTTGTGAGCCAGCTTGTCGCATTTGCAGCGTCAGTCAGCCCTGAGAAAAGTCCCAGGGGTTGCCGCTGGGTCCCACCTGCTGGGTACGTTGTTTTGGGCAGAGATGAAGCTGATAAAAGGAATGGAAGAAAAGAGCAATGCTTGTCTCCCCCCCCCCCCCCCTTTTCTGTTGTTTAAGGTGAGGAGATCCAGTTTCCAGATCAGCCTTGTTAAGGATTTAGAGGTGTATGTCATTTGGATGGTTCAAACAGGTTTTCTCTTTTCTAAAGGGCAAAGGCCATTTTTTTGCCTTTAAAAATGTATTCTCACCCAAATTTGGGGGCAAGGGTATATTTTGCAGGGGTCTTACAGTTTTAAGAAACTGGCATAGTACATTTATTTTTTTTCCTTTAGAGTAGAAGAAAAGTTTGAGTCACGTTAGCAATAACTTTAATCTGTGAAGCTATGTTTTTATTTATAGAAGCAAATTTAAGAAGATTCCAAAGTAAGCAAGTTTGAGGCTTTGCTCTTATCTTGGAAAAGATCATAGGTTAGAAAATCAGTCCCTTTACTTGAAATAGTATATAGAGAATATATAGAGGATAACAGTTCTTCCCCTATTTGTCAGTCTATATCTGTCATTCTGCAAAATGATTTGGTGTTTTTTTCTCATTATAGTGTAAGATTTTGACTCTTGTGGTGTTGCCAGCTTTATATTGATAATGTGCTTTAATAATCAACTTTGCAATATAGATAGTTAACAGTTTTACATATAATTTTATCATTTTATAGAGAAACCATAGAAATGAACAAAAAAATAAAACTATAGAAGACTAATGACAGAATATATTTTCTGAAATAAAAAGCTAAATATCAACTTAGAATATTATAAGTCCTGCATAGGAACAGTAATTTAGGAAATTGGAAGTGTTACAAAAGATATTTGAAAGTAAAGGGTTTTAAGATTTCCAGTATCATATTTACCTAATTATGTTTAAAAGCAAAATTATAACTCAGCAGACAAGAATGACACTTCTTTTAGGAGTTTTAAAAAACTTTAAACTTACTTTGAATTTTGGGGTTTACAGTGTTGGCTGAAAACATTGGAAGGCTGATTTTTCTATAATTCACTGTTTTTCAAAGAACAGTTTTAGAAAAAATTTACCATGTTATATGTTATCTGCTAAAGAAAGAATTTACTCATATTACTGTTGTAATCAAGAATTTTAAAAAAGCAAATATTATTTTAAAAATTCCTTTCATATTTGTAATGAACACTTAGTACAACAGCCAGTTTTCCTATTCCAAATAGCATTTTTAAAATAAGGGCCCGTGAGGAAAAAGACTCATTCAGATAGATGAAGAGTTAATCATGTGTCATAGTGAAGCATTTTTCTCTTTGTTCCTGCAGGAGTTCAGATGTGTTCTAAGCCTGGTGGAGTGATCACCCTTCAGAATCCTGATGGAGACAAGAGCTCAGAATGGCAGTGGGTCCCAGCCCTTGTTACAGGCTCCCCGTGACAGTGGCAGGCAGCATGGGGAGCCTGACCTGAGAGATGCTCTCACACAGCAGGTTCATGTGTTGTCACTGGACCAGATCAGGGCCATCCGAAACACAAATGAATATACAGAGGGACCTACAGTAGCCCCAAGGCCTGGGGTCAAACCTGCCCCTCGACCCTCCACTCAGCACAAAAATGAAAGACTCCATGGATTAACTGAGCACCGTCAGCTTAGCAGGGTCCAGCATTCACAGACACACTCTTTTGTTCGAGCACCTCTGTCTCGATCCATAAGCACTGTGAGTACAGGATCGAGAAGCAGTACAAGGACAAGTACCAGTAGCAGTTCCTCTGAACAAAGACTTTTAGGATCATCCTTTTCTTCTTCTGGGCTAGTTGCTGATGGGATAATCCGGGTGCAGCCCAAATCTGAGCTCAAGCCAGGTGAACTGAAGCCCTTGAGCAAGGAAGACTTGGGTTTGCATGCCTACAGGTGTGAGGATTGTGGGAAGTGTAAGTGTAAGGAGTGCACCTATCCAAGGCCTCTGCCATCAGACTGGATCTGTGACAAGCAGTGTCTTTGCTCAGCGCAGAACGTGATTGATTATGGGACTTGTGTTTGCTGTGTGAAAGGCCTCTTCTATCACTGCTCCAATGATGATGAGGATAACTGTGCTGACAACCCCTGCTCTTGCAGTCAGTCTCATTGTTGTACTCGGTGGTCTGCCATGGGGGTCATGTCTCTCTTTCTGCCTTGTTTGTGGTGTTATCTTCCAGCCAAGGGTTGCCTTAAATTGTGCCAGGGATGTTATGACCGAGTTAACAGGCCTGGGTGCCGATGTAAAAACTCAAACACAGTTTGCTGCAGAGTTCCCAGTGTCCCACCTAGGAACTTTGAAAAACCAACATAGCATCATTAATCAGGAATACTGCAGTAATATTAAGAAGAATCTCTCTCTCTCTCTCTCTCTCTCTCTCTCTCTCTCTCTCTCTCTCTAACACATATGCAACCAACTAAACAGTTATAATCTTGGCACTGTTAGTAAGGGTTGGGATATACTTTGCTGTTTGCAGTGAAATGCTTTTTTTGTGTGTGTGCCATCTTAACTGATAGGCTTGTTAGAACACAGCTAATGGAGCTCAAAATATGGGATACAGAACTTGGTGACCCACATATTGCATAAGCTAAAGCAACACAGACACTCCTAGGCAACTTTATCATTTGTGAATAGTACTTGCAAAATTTGTAAATTAGCAAATGACTCCTTTTTCCATTGTTTTCTGCAGAGATAATGTGCTATATTTTTGTATATATACAATAATATTTGCAACTGTGAAAAAACAAGTTGTGCCATAATGCTTGGCACAGTCACAAAATATTATACTAATATGTTGTACATTCGGAAGAATGTGAATCAATCAGTATGTTTTTAGATTGTATTTTGCCTTACAGAAAGCCTTTATTGCAAGACTCTGATTTCCCTTTGGACTTCATGTATATTGTACAGTTACAGTAAAATTCAGCCTTTATTTTCTAATTTTTTTCAACATATTGTTTAGTGTAAAGAATATTTATTTGAAGTTTTATTATTTTATAAAGAAGAAGAATATTTATTTTAAGAGGCATCTTACAAATTTCACCCCTTTTATGAGGACGTGATAGTTGCTGCAAGTAAGGGGTTACAGATGCATATGTTCAATATAAAATAGAAAATATATTAACGTTTGAAATTAAACTGGGCTATTTGTCTTCTTTTTCCTCTGTTTCTCTGAGATTAAAAATCCAGCTGTGATATTTTTAACAATTTTAATAGGACAAATTTTTTTCACAACTTATTTTTAGTATATGATCAGGCCATCACTATCAAAGTGAAATAAACAATAGGCCAGTTTACCTTAGTAACTCAAGCAAAGCAGTGGTTTTGTGATGAAGTCAATGTTTTGTATGATTATTTATGTTCTACTCATTTTACTGGGTTTAAAGTAAACTTAGAATTACTTGGAGAGTAGTAGTAATAATTAGAAATAATAATAATAACGATAATACTTATTTTATATATAAATTGGTAAATTGAGGACATGAATAATTCAGCCCTAGCAAAAAAAAAATAACACAACACTTAATAAAACATCAGTTGAATAGTGATCCCATCTCTCCACTATATTTGGACATGTGAATTAAACTACATACCAAATATCCAATATTTGAAAACATCTGGATGATTAATTGAATTCTTTAGTTTTGATTCAGATATTTGGCTCTATGTAGACACAGGCTATGTGTCAACTTAAAAATTCAAGCCAAGAAGTCCACTTGAAGAACCTGGATTGGCTGTCTTAACTGATTAGATTAGCCAAACATCTGCCAAAGTTTCATTTGCACTTTGTAGACAATGGCACTTAGCTAATTATTTTGTAATTACTTATTATAACTATAGATCTAGCTTCTCAATATGAATAGATAACTAATCTACGTGTCATACTATGTGCATAGCACATAGTAGACACTGAATAAAATGTGAATTCTTATTTTGAATAAGATTTTTGGTTTGTAATGTTGTAACTTGCCATTTACTGAGGTCAGAAACTGTTTACTTCTAAGACTTGCCAAACGTCTAGGAAATGATTTACTTGTCTTTTAAATCTATCATTTCCTGATATGAGTATTTATCTCTTAAGTTTAAAGGTCTTAGTGCAGACTTTTTTTTTTATAAAGGGGGGAGGGAAGAGCTGCTTTGTTTATAAAATTGACTTTCGAGGAATTTTATCCTCCTAAACTCAGACATAGCGTGAAAGACCTTCAGTTTATTCTGAACCCTCTCCAAGAAAAAGATTAAATTATTTCAGAATTTGTTTAGTGAAAAAAATTGAAGTTGGGTTACTGGATATCATAATTCTTAAAGCCAAATTCAACTGGTGGTCCATGCTTGAGATCTGGTTTTGAGAACGCACACAGTTGCTTGACACTGCATAATTTTCAAGATTTACAAATAACAATGGATTAGGAAACCTTGATCTGGTTCTTTAGAAATTTATCCTGCGTGCATATTGTTCTTTTCTGCTATAAAGACAGCAAGCCATCAAGAGTTCTCTATTTCCCACCATCCAGGAACTATTTCTTAATAATTAGAACACCCCTATTCTATGCTGTTGTGGAACAGCTAGGTTGCACAGTAGATAGAGCACTGCATTTGGAATAAGGAAGAAAGACACATCTTCCTGAATTCAAATTTGCACTCAGATACTTACTAGCTGTGTGACTCTGGACAAGTCACTTAACCTTGTTTGCCTTTGTTCCTGATCTGTAAAATGAGAAGGAAATAGTAAACCACTCCAGTATCTTTACTAAGAAAAACCAAATGGGGTCACAAAGAGTCAGACAACAACTAAAACAAGTGAACAACATTATTATGAAGCATACACCTCTGCTTGGCATTTATGGCACTGATGATTAAACCAAAGTAGGTAAGGATTTAGCATTTATATTTAATCATAAGAAAGCCAATTTGTATAGAGATAAGTGGGAAATAAAATTAACAACTAAACTTTTAAACGTAGTTTATTCTTGCACTGAACTAGAATGCCTAGTAAGAATGTGGAAAATGGGGCATAAGTTGAAAGTAATCAGTGATGCAATCTATGCTGCTTACTTGAGAGGGAATTTTTAAAGAATTTTTACTTTCAAGATCTGAATTCACACACACACACTAAGCAGCTGAGGTTTACAGAAATGGGACTTTAAATTCTTAAATTTTGTATTTAAAAAAACCTGAAAAAGTTTGTATCACAAATGAAAGAAATACATAAGCTAATGGCTAAAGTCCTTCTAGTTGTATGAGAAGCTAACAATGTAATTGTTAACCAATAGCATAATGAAAATGACTAAACATTTAGGGAAATATTATTTTATGTTGATTAAGTTGTTGGCGTTTTGAATTGATCTTTTTCCAGAAACATTCTGTGGAAAGGGTCATCTGTGTTTGGCCTTCATCTTAGACTGGCTGTCAACTTAATTCTTACTTAAAAACATTCATTTATATCTTTTGAAGAGGAGATTTAAGGCCCTGCCAAATTTCTGCCATGTTGGAGCATGCTCTGGAGATTGTTTAATATCTGTCTATGAAAGCAGGATAGGGCCAAAACAGGAAGGAGGAAAAAAAAACACCTTTCCTAACTTAACCAACATGCCACTTTGTTTTGTTTTTCTATTGGATCATGGACCACTAGAGATTAGAATGAAAATTAAAATATGAAAGTTAACCAATAAGTGAATTTGTATTTTGTAGGGTTTTACATGTGGCATTTGATTGCTAGTGAAGAATTTCATGAAATTAACGGCCAGTTTGATTGACCTCTAAATCTGTAGTACTTAATGTTTAAAAGTTTAATAGAAATAGGGTTTAACTTGTAGTTGTTTCCACTATGGGCCATTTAACTTCTTACCTGAAGGATTCAGAAAGAGCAGACAGCATCAGTGTCTTGAGCAGAACTTTTTTGGAGGGAAGGAGTTAAATATCTTTATAGAACCTACTATGTGTTAGATATAGTCCTAAGCACTTATAAATATTTTATTTAGTCATTACAATAACCCTGGAAGACAGATGATATTATTATACCCATTTTATAATTGAGGAAACTGAGGAAAACAAGTAACTTGGCCAGGGTCAAAGAGCTACATAATATTTGAGGGCAAATTTGGACTCATCATTTTTGACTCTAGGTTCAGTGCCTGAGTCCAATTAGCTGCCTTTTGGAAGAAGTTGACCTACAGAAACTTAACTACTTAGGTTCTCAATTTATAGTCAAGAATATAGCCTGCCTTTGAGTATAAACTGAGGATCTGACAAGCAAATGAAGATCACTAATAAATTTCTCTTAAAAAAGAACTTTAGATGCAAATTTGCTTTGATTTTCTTACTTCTTTTCCAAGTTGGATATATAGACACATTTGTTTTGTCTATAGACACAAAATGACTTGGAGAATTGAGGCAATTAACTTGAATAACTAAAACAAATTCCCTTTTACCCTAGGATCTGGTCATTTCCTGGCTTTTCCCATAAAATTGGTGGTGGCATTTTTGAAGAATTCATAAGATTGCCTCATTCCTCTTTCCCATGTATTGGCTTATTCTAAGGTTGGGTATTTATGATAACTGCAGCCTACACCAGGACTTTGAAATGTGGCCTGTCTGGTTTGGTCTGAGTGATCTTCACAGTGAAGGTATGCAGTTGCTATCCATAAGCACTGGTCTGGCCACTCTCATAACAGGATAATAAACCAGACAGACTTTTTTATTCACTCTGACTGCAGCCCATTTTACTGCAATCTAGACTTGCCCTCAGTCAAACTTTCTTTGTAGAACTGAAGACTTCTATATACTTAGGAATAGAAGAATGAATGGCATACATTGAAAAGACAGACTCACAGTGATACACTGGATATTTTACCAATATAAAACTAAAATTGATAGCAAATTGCAAAAAGATCATTCTCACCTGCTTTAGAAAAAAATGATGGACAATAATATAAAAATAAATATATGTATTACCCCCTATCAGTGACAAACAAACATTTCACACTTACATAATGCTACAGATGGAGTGACCTGAAAAATTCTTAAATCCTAGTCTAATTTGGCAGATGCCCTTTGCTGTATTTTTTTATGAACTATTAGAGGAGATTATAATGAAGTATGTTGACTTGGCCTCTGGCTTGGCTAGATGGGACATGTAAGACATGAACATAACTTGCAGGAGTTTATCTCTCAAAACATTGCTAATATTCAGAGAACAGGAGTCATTTAGCTGACACAAGGGTCCACTTGTGGGTTGGGTAGTATTTTTTAACCAAATTGATTATATTTCTTTAATGATATACTAAGATGAAAATTAATGCTAAAGTTACATTTTTCACTCAATCTAAATTGTAACAAAAATACACTCTAAACCAATAGAAACCCAAAGAACTGAAGCTGATTGATGGATTGTCGTAGTAACACTAAAATGATTTCTTACTTGACTGCTGATTCCTGCCTTTGGATTTTATGTTAAAAAGATAGAGAAGAATCCCACAGTGAGTAAACTGGATTCTCTAGAATTATATAGGACAAGTACAAAAATTATACAGAATGAGGAAGTTTATTGTGATGAGCATCCATATAAAAACAACCTGGAAATATAAAATTAGTCACTCAATCAACAAATAATTAACTAAATACCTACCATATGTTTGACATTGTGTTACAGTAGGATACAAACATAAGGAAATGATCTTTACCCATAAGGAACTTTTCATTTTAATGGGGAAAAAAATAGGTAGATATATACATAAATATAAAGATAAGTATAAAATAGGTATTACTACTTGTGTGTTATCTAGTTATTGAAGAGACTTATGATCAAATAATGAAAATTAGCTATTCTGTCAATAAGTCACCTCTCCTACCTGAACTGTAATGTGAAATGACAGGAATAATTGGTTTCTTCAATACTTTCCCACACTAAATCTTATGATAGTATGATCTACAAGCTTAAATTGTTAGGTTTGATAATTTAGCACATTTTTTTCCTGAACACAACTATTTAATAGAATTTCATTTTTTTTATTAAAAATATATTCCGTATTCTCAGTCTTGAAAAGATGTGGATATTAGTCATTTAAAATTATCTTCAATTTATATTATTTTGTTCTTGTCACTCAATATAGCTGCAAATAATTATATAAAATTAAAGACTTTTTGTAATATTCCTAGGAATGAAATGCTTCTGTTTTTGAACTATCACAAATACATTTTTATCTTAAAAAATAAATATAAAAATAATTTCTCAGTCATTGAACCATATGGCTAAGAGTTTACAGTCAATCAACAGACATTTATTATTAAGGATCTAATATGTGTAAGGTAGGTATATAACCTAGTAAATATGTTTTCCTCCTATTTGATTAGTGTATAATATAAGTTTTAAGATTAAACATTGTGAAATTAGTGTTTGATATAGATAAAATTATTACTATTAGTTAAAAGTAACTTTTCATTTTCATTTTTTTTCTTTACTAAAATTGAGAACCCATTTACTTCTTTCATATTCATTTGCATTGGAGTTTCTTTCTTTTTTTTTTTTTTTGGTTTTTGCAAGACAATAGGGTTAAGTGACTTACCCGAGGTCACAGAGCTAGGTAATTATTAAAGTCTGAGGCCAGATTGTGAACTAGGTCCTCCTGACTCCAGGGCCTGTACTCTATCCACCTAGCAGCCCTTTCTTTCATATTCATGAGGAAATTTTACATATCACTGTATGATGGCATGCCTTCTGCACTACAAAAATAAAGACAAAAATTAAAAATACATACTTTTAAAATCTTTAAGAAACATAATAAGATTTATGACAAGTCACCAGAACTACTGGAGGGAAATATCTATAAATGGATAAAAATTAATTTGCCCTTCAATAAGATAAAAGAATTGGGGTAAGTATGCCCTTCTAGGTCTAAATCTATTATCTATGATTCATAGACTTGAATTTATTTGACTTGAAGATATTAAGTTTTGTGGTATAATATGCCTCTTTAAATAATTAAAAAGTGAGACATGCACTTATGTTTAAATGAAAATACTTAATTGAGAGGAGTTAGCATGTTCTAATATTTTCTATCAAGAAGCTTCATATTCTAAATGTTATAATTGACTTTGTAGCTAGTTGAGTTATCATCATACCTAATAGTTATTCAATACTAAATATTGAAATGAAATTGTGAAATCTCCTTTTATGGTAGAGCACAACAATCAATCATTTAATAGAAAAATCAATACACATTTATTAAGTTCCCTCTAAGGGCCACACATTGTACTAAATTACACTGGGAATACAAAGAAAAAAATGGAACAGTCATTTTCCACAAATTTATAGTCTAATAAAGAAGACATTTCTATATACTCTATATACCATACCAAGAGTTTGTTTAATGTATAGATAATAAATGCAAAATAATTTTTGCAGTGAAAATACAAATATTCTTAGTCCTTCCTTTTTGAAGAAGATCAATGACATCATGGGGTGGTGTCTTGACTTGAAGATGAATTGAATTTCAGTGAGACAGATACACAAATTTGTAGGCCTCACTCCCTCTTTCAGAGTCATCAAAGTTCAGTGACAAGACAGAAATCAAGATGACTGGTGATGACCCAGTTTGAAATGGATGACCTTGATGTTTCACCAAGCTCTAATCGATATACAGTCCTTGCTTCAGTCACCTAAATAAGCTATTAGAACAAATTGCTGCTATCTTTTATTCCAGTGAAGGAAGTCTTCACCTGCTTGGGATGGATATCCCCCCTAACTTAATGTCAGACTTGAGACTGACTGACTACACTCCATCTAGTTTAACCACTATGATTTAGGTGATGGGTTGGATACCAAAAGTGCATGAGCAGTCTCAAAAAGGACTCATCAAAACTTTATGCCAGAGTTGCTAGTTTTCCATGTATATTCCATAGACCCTAGCAAATTCACTAATGGGTAGGGGGAACAAGAAGAGCTTCACAAAACTCATTGTATTCAACTCTTGTCTATGTTCTCCTACAAGTTCACCTAGGAAATTCAATCCACATGATGAAGGCATTCTTTGTTTTCTCTTCACATCATGTGGATACCAGTAAAGAAAAAGAAAGAATGACTAGATACAAAATAAACCCACACAAATCATCAGCATTTCTATATATGAGCAACAAAGGCCAAGAGCAGGAGACAGAAAGAAAAATTCCATTTAAAGGAACTATAGACAACATTAAATACTTGGTAATCTACCTCCCAAGACAAACCCAGAAACTACATAAACACAATTATAAAGTACTTCTCACTCAAATAAAATCAGATCTAAAAGTTGGGAAAATGTCAATTATTCATGGATAGGTAGAGCTAATATAATAAAAATGACAATTCTACCCAAATTAAATTACTTATTTAGTGTTATAACAAACTACCAAATAACTATTTTACTGAGCTAAAAAAATAGAAACAAAATTCATCTGGACCAAAAAAGGGTTGAGAATAGCAAGGGAATTAATGAAAAAAATGTAAAGGAAGGTGGCCCACTCTACCAGATCTAAAACTATACTATAAAGTGGCAGTCATCAAAACTGTCTGGTACTGGTTAAGAAATAGAATAATGAATCAGCGGATTAGGATAGGTTCAAAAGAAACTGCAGTAAATGACTGCAGTAATCTACTGTTTGACAAACCCAAAGACATTAGCTTTTGGAAGAAGAACCCACTATCTGACAAAAATTGTTGGGAAAATTGGAAAATAGTAGGGCAAAAACTAGGCATAGACCCACATCTCATGCCCGCTTCCAAAATAAAGTCAAAATGGCTACAGGATTTAGACATAAAGGGTGACACCATAAATAAATTAACAGACCAAGAAATATTCTATCTATCAGCTCTATGGAAAGGGGACAAATTTATGACTAAAAAAGAAATAGAGTGCATTATAAACTGCAAAATGAATGATTTTGACTATATTAAATTAAAAAGGTTTTGCACTAGTAAAATCAATGTTACCAAAATCAGAAGGAAAGCGGAAAGCTGGGACAACCAGAAGTTCTGATAAAGGTATTGTTTCTAAGCTTTATAAAGAATTGCACCAAATTTATAAGGTTACATGTCATTCCTCAATTGATAAATGGTCAAAAGATATGAATAGACAATTTTCAAATGAAGAAATTAAAGTTATATACAATTATATGAAAAAAATGTTCCAAATCATTATTGATTAAAGAAATGCAAATTAAAGCAACTTTAAGGTATTATCCCACACCTATCAATAGGCTAAAATGAAAAGAAAGGGAAAATGATCAATATTGGAGAGTTTATGGGAGGACTGGGACATTAATGCATTGTTGGTGGAGTTGTGAAATGATTCAACCATTCTGGAGAGCAATATGGAGCTATGTCCAAAGAGCAATAAAACTAATCATACCCTTTGACCCAGCAATTACAATTCAAAGTCTATATCCAGAAGAAATCATAAAAAAAGGGAAAAGTTCTACATGTTCCAAAATATTCATTGTAGCTCTTTTTGTAGTGGCAAAGAATTTAAAATTGAGGGCATGCTCAACAATTGGTGAATGGCTAAACAAGTTATGGCACATGAATACTATGGAAGAAACTATAAATGGTCAGACACCAGAGAAGCATGGAATGACTTACTGGTTCTGATACTGAGTAAAGGGAACATAATCAAATGAACAATGTACACTCTAACAGCAGCATTGTGAGATGATCAACTTTGATGAAAGCAGTTCTCTCAGCAGTTTAGAGAGCTAGGACAACAGTATTAGACCAGCTATGGACAACACTATCCCTATCCAAAGGAAGAAAAACCAAGCCAACCAAAAAATTAAAATAAAATAAAATAAAATCTTCAGAATATGAACACTTTGTAAAAAAATGCTTCATGTATCTCTTTCCCTTAATCCTAATTCCTCATACTGAAAATGACTAATCTGTAAACATGCTTATCACAAATATATATGTGTAATATTAACCTTACTATTCAAAGCTGAGGGGAGAGAGGTGGGAAGGGAGGGTGGAAGAAAATTTTGTAACTTTAAAATATACATATGCATATGAATGAATGTTGAAAAACTTTCTTAATATTTATTTGCAAAAATAAAATATCAAGAAAAAAAAGAATGACTAGCAGCTGTCCCTCATCCTCACCACTGTCCTATATGTATGTACTGGTTGATGAGCTCTATCAGCTGTCCACATAAAAGCAAGTGCTAATCTTGATAATAGATATTTTCTGTCCACATTCTTCTTCCTGTACAAGTGGTTGAACAAATGTTTTTGTATGGTTCTAAATCTCTTCAGAGATCCTTCCTTCCTGTACAAATGGTTGAACAAATGTTTTTACGTGGTTATGAATCTCTTCAGATATCCTTCAGTGTTCAAGGACTTAATGTAATCTAACTAAATGCTATCCATAGGCAAGAACATCTAGAATACTCCATCATTCATAGGTAACCTCTCTTTAACTTTGAGTTCTTCACTGGATCTGATGCATGATAGCAAGGGCAGGGACTATTTCACTTTTGTTTTGTTTTTATCTCTAGCTCTTAGCACAGAGTTTGAAATGTAGGTGTTCAATGAATATCTGTCGGTTGATTGAGTAATACGACATTTAGTTATTATGATTCAGGAAGTCATTTAACCTCTTTCAGTCTTTTTTTCCTCATCTGGAAATTAGGACCAAAAATACATTTTTTTTTGTTTTTTGCAAAGTGACTTGCCCAAGGTCACAGAGCTAGTAAGTATCAAGTGTTTGAGACTGAATTTAAACTTAGGTCCTTCCAAATCTAAAGTCAATGTTCTATCCACTGTGTCACCTAGATATCCCCAAAATAGCACTTATCTTACAGGGTTGAATTTTGCATGCCAGGTAGCATTATTCAAATATAAGTTATTTCTACTACTACTACTACTACTACTACTACTACTACTACTACTATTACTACTACCACTACTACTACTACTACTGCTACCACTACCACTGCCACTACTGCTGCTATGACTCCTCCTCCTCCTCCTCCTCCTACTACTACTACCATTACTACTATTACCACTACTACTGCTGCTATTACTCCTACTATTACCATTACTACTACCACTACTACTACTACTACTACTACTACTACTGCTACCACGGCCACTATTGCTGCTACAACTTCTCCTACTATTACTATCATTATCACTACTCCTACTCCTACTCCTACTCCTACTACTACTACTACTACCACCATTACTACTATTACCACTATTACTGCTGCTATTACTCCTACTATTACCATTACTACTAGTAGTACTACCACTACTATTATCATTACAACCACTACTACTGCTACTACCACTACTACTACTGCTACCACTACCACTGCCATTATTGCTGCTATGACTCCTCCTCCTCCCCCCCTACTTCTACTACTACTATTACCACTACTACTGCTGTTATTATTACTCCTATTACTATTAACATTACTACTACTACTACTACTACTACTACTACTACTACTACTACTACTACTACTGCCACTGCCACTGAACCTGCTGCTACTGCTGTCTTTGCTGAACATGTATCCCCATTTTTTTCCTTTATGATCAGAGTCATTGAATAAAGATGTCTTTATTATATCTCTCAAGAAATCTTGGATAATTTTGATGAATAGTTAGAAGGAATCTTGTAGGAAGAAAACACAAAACTGTTTTGCTTTACTGTATCAAATGTTTCAAAAAATAATCAACAGACAAAAGCACAGTAAAATCATACATTCTGAAACTGTCAGTTGTGTGATGATGAATGTGTAGTCTAAAATGTAATATTACTTCTCAGAGTCGATGTTCTCTGCTAATATACTGTCAAGGACACCCTCAATTCATGTGCAGGTGATTCTTTAAAATTTTATATAAATAGAAGAAGAGGCATATGAGTCATTAGTTGTTGATATTCTCTGTCATTTTTGGAGTTATTAGTTGTTGATATTCTCTGTCATTTTTGTCCAGAATTAATAAAGCCTAACTTTTTTTTTGCTTTTAGTACCTTCTTGTGGATAAAAATCATGAGATTATATCAGTAAAAGCAGGAAAACCTGACAAGATGCAATTTCTATACTTATTAAAAACATTGAAAAGCTAGAAATAGAGATAATATTTACATATTATTTGACTTAAAATTTGCAGTGTTTTATCACAATATCTGGCACATAATAGGAGCAAATGCTTGTTCCTTTCCCATCTTTCATTAATTAGTCATATCTATCTAAAACCACAAATCAGCATTATCTGTTAATGACAAACAATTAGGTGCCCTTCTAATAAGATCAGGGGTAAAGCAAAAGTGTTCATTTATCACCATTATTATTCAATACAGTCATAGAAATTCTAATTTTGCAATAAGAAAAGTAAAAGAAACTAAGGAATAAGTATAAGCAAAGAGGAAACAAGATTAAATTTTTGCAGATGATCTGATGGTTTTGCATAGAGAATCTCAAAATCAGCTAACAAAATAATTGAAACAATTAACAGCTTCAGTAAAGTTGAAGGATATAAAAAAACTCTTAGAAATCATTAATATTTTTATGTCTCCAACAAAATCCAACAGAGATATAAAAAAGAAAAAAAACATTGAAAAGAATGGCATAAAATATAAAATACTTTATCTGTTAACTCATTCCCACACATACAAACAATATGAACATAACTACAGATATTTTTTGAGTAAGTGAAGATGTAAGTTACTGGAAAATATTATTATGTGTAGATTGGGTCAATATAATAAAGTTACAACACTACTTAAGTTAATTTATTCATTAATGGGCTTATCAATCAAAACACCATATTATATTGTGTTATAGATGAAAAAAATAATAAAATTTATTTGAGGAAAAAAGATAAAAAATCTCAAAGAAATTAATGAGGAAAAATGGGAAGGAATGGAATTTAGTAGTAGCAAATCTCACTATGCTAAAAAATCAGTAATTATCAAAACAATTTGGTAGCTATTAAGAATAGGAAAATGGACAATGGAACAAATTAAATATACAACATGCAGAAACAAAAGAGTACAAACCCTAGTGCTTGATAAATTCTTACTATTTAACAAAAATTATTTGGGAAACTGAAAAGAAGTCAGATAGAAGCTAGATATTAGCTCACACCTTATACCGCGATGAGTTCCAAATGGATATGTGACTCAGACGAAAAGATACCATCAAAAACAATTTAGAGAAACAAGGAAGAACTATGGAAAGGGGAAGAACACATTATGCAATAAATGAATGGTAAAACAGACAAATTTGATAAATGACAGTCAAATTTGTTTTGATAAATGTAAAAGATTTTTACAAATCAAACCAATGTAGATACAACTAGAAGAGAAATGAGAGGAAAAAAAACTTAGCAACAAATTTCTCTAATATAGGGAGCTCATTCAAATTTTTAGGAATAGGAGTCATTTGTCAGCTGATAAATTGTCAAAAAATATGGATTTTTTTCAGAGCAATAAATCCAAGCTATCAATAGCCATATGAAATGATATCCTAAATTGCTGATAAGTTGAGAAATGCATATTGAAACACTTCCCAGGTTCTATTTCATACCTATCAGATGCCAAAGATGATAGACACACACACACACACACACACACACACACACACATAAACACAAAAAAGGAAAATGACAAATACTAGGAGGGACTATGAAATAAATGTACACTAATGTACTATTGGTGGAGTTTCAAATTTGTTTGACTGATTTGGAAATCTGTTCAGAACTATGTCCAAAAGGCTATTAAATTATGAATATCCTTTGACCCAGTGAAACCACTATTAGATCTATACTCCCACAATGATCAAAAAAAGAGGAAAATAATACTTATGTATAAAATATTTACAGTAATTCTTTCTCTGGTAAGAAATAATTGGAAACTGAGATGGTGCCCATCAATTGAGAAATGATTAAACAAGTTATAGGATATGAATATGATGAAATAGCATTGTGTTGTAAGAAATTATGAAACAGATAATTTCAGAGAAACCTGGGAAAACGTGTATGAGCTGATATAGAATGAAGTGAGCACAAACAGAAGAATAATTTATAATATAACATAAAATTATAAAATAAATGTATGAATGAAGTCAAACAATTTTGCAACCTGTTACCCAGCTCTTGTATAAGGAAATAGATTCAGATTTCAGACTGAGATAAAAATATCTACATACACAGCATGATAATTGTGAGATTATCAATAAGGATAAGTGGTGAGGTTAAAAAGTAATGCTTAATTTTTGAAAAACAAGATTAAGCACAGATCCTCAATACATTTACAATTCCTCTATGTACATGTATACTAATCTAGAGACTTTGTTCTATTTAGTTATATTTCTACCTCTGTAACCATAATTAGGATTGTAATTTTAATCTAAGTAGTTTTATGTTTCTTGATGGCCAAAAAAGTCATTGAAAAAATTTGCAGATCTTTTTCATTTTTGTTCCATTGGGTTTTGTTTTGCCCTCTCATTTTCATTTTTAAGTGCCTGTGAGCTGACCCCACTTAATTGGGTCTCTTCAAGCATTTTTACACTAATATTACTTTCCATTTCTTTCTTCTGTTTTATGAGGTTATATTGAATGTAATTAACCAACCTCCTCCGTAAGCTTTCGCAAATGAGTTTGTTTTCTAATCTGGTGTTCCCTCTGGCTGCTGTATCTCTCCATGAGGCAAGTAATTCTAATGTTATATGCCTAAGTCATATTTCAGATTCCTGTGACCTTCTTATAGTAATTAATTTACATTGGTTAAACTTCAACATAAAATTATTATGTTCTGTATCTATGTTCTTTATTCCATTACTATGTCATTTTTTACCAATAGTTTTAAGAAGCCAAGATGAAGTTATTTTAATTATATACCTCCAACTTTTTTTTTCATTTTTATTCTTTCTTCTAGGTATATACTAATTTTGTTCTTTGCTCTAACAAGTCAGGGGTCTGAGTGCATAAAGACCATGAATCATGAACAATTCCCTCATTAGTAATGAGTCATTTTCCATTTGTTAAAATATAATCATAGAATAGTGAAAAGAACACTATATTTAGAGTCAAAAGAGTTAGGTTTAAATCTTGGTTATGTGATTTACTAGCTGTCTGACCTTGAGGAAGTTGTTAAATATCTCTGGACTTTAGTTCCTTGCACATAAAATGAGGATATTTTCCTGGATGTTCCTAAATGTTATCTCCAGTTCTAAATCTATGGTTCTATGATCCTTATTGTGTTAAGCACCTTCTAGTTCTTTCCTGAAAGTATTCATGATATAGATATGAGGCCTATGTTGTGTACCCTACTAATCTTTTTCATTTCTTTTTTCTGATCTAAAATTTACAGTATACTTCCTTGTCTCAACTATTCTTATTGCAATGAAATCAATGGATTCAATGGATATATATATATATATATATATATATATATATATACATATGCACACACACACACACACACACACACACACACACACACACATATATATATATATATATATATATATATATATATATATATATATATATATATATATATATACATACAAGACACATTTCAGGTCTTGCTAACTTTGTCATAAAATTTTTCCACTTCATCCTCTGCAATAGATGTTGGTACATAAATTGTAGTTATTTTCATAATGGCCTGTTTTGTGGAAACTTACCATAGGCCCACCAATATAAGATGACAGAATCATGAAATTATGTTTTTTGTTGAAGGATTATTTCACACGACAAAAGCAACCTTAAATACTTCTTTTTTGCCTCTTCCAGAAAAACCTGTGATCCAACCTTCTATTTTGCTGAAATTTCCTTATTCTGGTTTCTTTCGTAGTTAGAAGTCAACAATGATATGATCAAGCATCTCATATAAAGAATAACAGCAAAATTTAAATAATCTAAAATAATAATCTAAACATCTGCAATTCTTAACAACTTTAACACTTTTCAGCACTCTACTTTCTCACCTATATTAATCAATGAGATATCCTTAAATTCTTACCCTCTCAACAATTTTTTTTCTTCTTTTGGCCTCTGCTTCTTTTCTCTTACCTAACCTTAAAGACTGAATGGGTGTTGCTTCAGTCAAACCATCACCTGAGAAATGCTAAATAACTTTAAAAAGCTAAATCTCCCACTGCATCCAGAGTGATCTCTAGTTACCTTGATCCATATCTGACCCTGGATCCAGATGATTCCTGATGAGAAAGCAAGAAGCTGGTGACTTTGCACACCATCCTTTCACTTAAATCCAATTCACTTGAATATCATGGCATCACCTCCCTGATGTCATATTCTTCAAGAATGGAGGGCAAATAACTCTACCAAAGTCACTGTAGAAGTTACTGAACAGAATTGAATTCCATCTTGTATTTCTCCTTATTTTATAGACTGCTATGATCAAATAGTCACCAAATTGCCAGCCTGCTAATGCTAGTCTAACTCTCTAAACTTATATAATCTGATCCTCTGAACAAAAATGAAGTCTGGTGCTAAAAAAATGTATTTTAAACCTTTCCAAAATCATAGAACCTGTCAAAGTTTGGGTTCTGTTAGTAAAACCTTTGAAATTTCAAAATCACCTCCTTGACAAAATAATGCATTGGTTGAAGTAAGACTTTTTGGGAAGCTATATGGTTCAGTGGGAAGAATACTGGCCCTGAAGTCAGGAAAACTTGAGCTCAAATCCAGGCTCAGATACTTACTTGCTGTGTGACCTTGGACAAGTCCCTTAACCTTGATTGTCTTGTGTCCAGTCATCCTAACATAGCTCTAAACACTGGAACCAGTGCTAAGCCTCAGTTTTTTCCTCCAGTGCCAACTGGTTCTAGTGTTCAGATCTGTATTAGGATGACTGGATGCAAGACAATAAAGAGGCATAAGCAAAGGGGCTTAAAAATCTGCACATTTGTAAAATCATGCCTTAACTAACATTTTAATGATCCCCCCCAACACTTGTTTGTCCTTGTGACCTATATTTTCTTTGGATTACATGCATCTTAAGTATCATATATGAGAGGGGGCAATTATACTATCAGTTGCCAATGGGCATCAAAACACCATGTCACTATAAATTGTCAAAAGTAAGATCTAATGGTTGGTGAGAGTTATAGGTGCTTAGAAACAATGTATTTGGTTTACTTCTTTTCTTTGTGCCTTAGAGTTTGAAAATAAAGTTTATTAAAAATTATTTATTTCTCTTCAAGTCAGACTTAAGCCTGGCCAAAATGCAAAATGTCTTCAGTTGCTGATTTCCTAGCTGCCAACAGTTTTCTAATGCTGGAGGATTATATTTATTATGATTTATAATGTAATATAATATTATATTTTATAATTTAGAATGTATTTTACAATATAAATTAAAAATACATATGTAAATCACTAATTATAAGTAAATTTATATTTTAATATAATATTTTATATATCTATATAATTATAAAGAGCATATATTATTTAACTATATTTTTAAAATTAAGGTAATTAAGCTTCTTATATTACCTGACCTATTCTTAGTAACTTAAGAGTCCCAAGAAATCAAATATGTATTATATTTTGCATATGTTATATGACATTTATTGAATATCTTACTACACTTAATTCTACCCAATCACTATTCCTTTCTTCTAAATTTATCTCATTCCTTTTTCTGTAATATGGGTCTTCAAAATACTTCAGGAACTGGAGAAGAGTAAGATCAGTTCTATACACATACACACACACAAATTCTAATTACATGTATCACATTAAGAGCAATGAGTATCACAACTCAAATAAAATTAAATCTTTCATCAAAAAATTGCTATAACAAGGATACCCAAATCTTAAAGATATAACTTTAAGGAGACGAACTATTTAACACCTCTTCTCTTCTCTCCCCGATTCAGTATTTTGGTTTTTTAAATTTGTCTGGTAGAACTTATTAAGCAAGAATTAGATCATTTTAATTTTAATATTTAAGGACTTTGCTTTCCCATTTTAGAACCCCCAACGTTGGGGGGGAATGGATTGAACCCCTTTATAGTATCTCTAACATTTTGGGAGATGAAAGTTATGTTTCTTCCCTTGCTAGTAATCAAATAACAAGCATTTATTGTCTACTACATGTCTTACACTGGATCAGACACTACGGATACAAAGATGAAAGTGGAAAAATCCTTCCTCCTCAAGGAGTTTACATTCTATTTTTTAAAAATTAGAGTAGAAGTAAATTTGTGTTTCCATAGCATGGAAAGAATATTAAGAATGAATACAGCATTCAAAAGAGAGAGAAAGATGTCTATAACAATAGACATCATGAATATATATAATCCTAGAGATCACTATGTTAAGCTTGAGTTCTGATATAGGAGTTGATGATTTTGCCCCTGAATTGAATTTATGAAATATATGAATGGTTTGTGATCATAGCCTAGTTGGAGTGCAGAAACAAACTGACTATTGGCTGGGGAATAAATCAGGACCCTTCTGTAGGAAAAAAAAGTCACTCTTTTATGTAACTTCCAGAGCTATCCCTTTCCTTCATGCCTCCAAAAAAATAAGATGCAAGGAAATGCAAAGTTGGGTCAGCCAGAGGTGTTTATGAGAAATAAGAGTATTTCAATCAGATGTAGACTTTAACAGAAAGGCATGGCACAATTAAGAATCAGTGCCAATTGTAATTTTCTCAGGGTAGGAATTAACATTTCCTCCATGTCTGCTATTTCTTAGGTGTTCCAACCACCTGATCAAGTGCCCAATATTAAAACAAAACCAAAAAACCACTCTTGCACTTCTTTAGTTTTTACTTTTTGAAGCTTGAGTTTGTGAAAAGTAATAGTAAATGATGCTGCCACTACTACCCAGGCCACTACAATTATATTGCTGCTCCATGTGGAGGAAGGAAAGGGGGAAAAGACCATAACTCCATCCCTTCTCTTTGAATATCCTCTCCCCTTTCTTTCTTCATAAAAGCTTTAAAACTTCTACCAGAGTGAGAACACTATTGTTCTGATTTTCTATTAGCATCCTCTCTTCCCACATTGGGAACTACAACTCCCAGGATCTTTAGCAACTTGTGCTTCTTTCAAGGATTCCAAAGAGAGTCGGGTTCAATAATTTACTGAAGGGTTATCACACAAAATATATACAATGGATTTTGGAAACAAACTATACCAGTTGCTGTAGGTTCTAAAAAAAGTGTCATGTAGAAAGTGATGTTTGAAATGAGTCTTGAAGGGAAGTAGGAATTCCAAAAGACAGAAACATGAGGGGGAAAACATATTCCAAGCATGTGAGAACAGTCAGAGCAAAGGTTCTAGGTATAGTTTTAGATCTGGTAGAGTGGGCCACCTTCCTTTACATTTGTGCATGTAAAACAGACAATATAGTTAGTTAATGAAAAGAAGTCACAAGTAAGAAGACTTAATACAGAGATTTAAATGCTAAATAAAGGAGTTTATATTTTATCTTAAAATAAGAGGGAAATAAAGTAATGGGAACCACCTGACTTTTTTTAGGCCAGAACTATAAGGAAAATCATGTTGTTGACTTTAGGGAATGTCACTTGGAATGAGGAGAGGCTTGAGGCAGGAATAGCAAAGAGGCTATTGGGATTAGAGTTAGAGAGTGAACTCAAAGCTTTGCTGTATTAATGCAGGTGGAGACTATCCTGGTTTGGGGAACACGTTAATGTAGCTGGACTGTAGATTTCAACTGGATTATGGCCAAGGGACAAAAACTGATTTTGTGATTTTCCCCCTACATAGAGTTAAAATTTTGAAGCCTTTTGACTAATAAAAGTTTTGCCAATTAAAAAAAAGGTGAACCAAGTCATATCTGTGTGAGTAGAGATAAGAAGACATGTGGGGGAAATGTTTTGGACCTAGAAAGGAAAAGATTTGGCAACTTTATGGATGTGTGGGATGAGCAAATGAGAAATTGAGGATAATGCCAAGGTTGAAAACATAGGTGACTGGAAATATAGTGGTGCTCTTGACAAGAAATAGGAAAGTTCAGAAGAGGGATAAGTTAGGAGAGGAAAAGTAATGGTTTGGTTTTTTTTGTTTGTTTGTTTTGGGCATGTTGTTTTTCTGTAGTACATCCAGTTTGAATTATACAGGATGCAATTCATTGTAAAGGATTGTGATTCAGTAAAAGGAAAGAAATGAAGTTATAAAGAAATAAACCATTTTATATTTTCATTATTAAGACTCTAAATTGACCTGGAAAAAACAACTTGATCCTAAAGCACTGACTTTGAGTATGAGGAACAAAATTTGAGTTTAAGAGGCAAAGATTCACTGTAAAAGAATGAGGTATAGGTTGGGAAAGAAAGTGGTTCAGAAAGTGGTACAGAGGGGCGGCTAGGTGGATAGAGCACTGACCCTGGAGTCAGGAGAACCTGAGTTCAAATCAGACCTCAGACACTTAGTAATTACCTAGTTATGTGGCCTTAGGCAAATAACTTAACCCCATTTGCCTTTCAAAAAGAAAGAAAGAAAGAAAGTGGTACAGAAATCTAAGATCCCTAAACTTTGTCATCTGATACTAGAAGAGGAGGAGACATAAAACATATATTCAGAAAAAGAAAAAACTAAAGCAATCTTGAAGTTAAAGAGGATGCCACTTTGAAAACTATTTGTTAAAACAATTGAAACTGAATACTTAAAATTATAATGGTCAACCAAGCTTTGACCCAAAAAAGAAGTAAGCTAGGAGAAGGCACCTCCCTTAAATGGATGCCTATGACTATGAAATATGATAGTTAGACTTTTTCTATGTATCAGTTAGTTTGTCTCAACTATTTTTGTTCTCTCTCTCTCTCTCTCTCTCTCTCTCTCTCTCTCTCTCTCTCTCTCTCTCTCTGTAAAAGGAAATTGTTCCAAGGGAAGAGAAGAAGAAAGGTTATGCTGGGAAATACAGGTGTTATAAACACAAAGAATAGCAATAAAATTTATTTTAAAATGGAAAATCATTTTTAACTATTTCATATAGTTAACAACATACCACATAAAAAATGCACAAGTGAATGTCCATGTCTTGTCTGAGTTTTCAAAGCCACCCTTTGATGACCCATTCTCTAACCCAGAGCTTTAGGTCAGTCATGGTTTCTAAATGGGCATAACCAAACTAAGAAGGGGTAAGGCAAAACATTACAGTGTGGAAAATACTAGCATATCTAAGTATTGCTTACCTTCATACAGTGACAGAATTGAAAGTCATTTGATGAATACTCAATAGAACCATATTTTTCCCTTCTATCCCTAATTTACCAATTCAAATTTGTTGTCAAGACAAAAATCTTTGCTTAATATAGATACAATAATAATAGTTGACATTTGTGTGTCATTTGCATTTAAATTCACAACATCCCCTTGAGTTAGAGAATGTAAATATAATTATCCCAATTTTACAGATGAGTAAACTGAAATTCACTGAAATTACAGAATTTACTCTGTGTTATATAGTAACCTTGAGCAGGGTCTTGTAGACTTCTGACTCTATTTCCTGTGTCCTATCTACCACTACATAAAAGGAAAATTAGATTCTACCCCTATTATTTTACAAATAAAGAAACTGAGGTCCAGAGAGGTAAAGTGACTTTCCAATGATCATACAGCATTATGGATATGGTATTGATATGGTATTCATAGCATCATAAATAGTATTGAGTTTAAGAAGATTTCAAAAAAAGATTTTAAATATTTAAAATTTGTTTGAATTGTTGAAGTTTTTAGCTTCTATTTATTTGTTTGTTGGTTTGGAAATAATATTTGAACCTTCTTTTATTCCCTGCAGTCCAAATCTGCTTAGTTCTCAGCTCTATGAAAGAAAAGAGAATAGGTATTATGAATAGCCAAAATTCATCCAGCTCAGAGAAGAGGACTGAATTCTGACTCCACTGGGTTTGGGGCTTGTCATAGTGAGATATGGAAAGGGAAGCTAGTTACTAGAACCTAACCAACTGCTACAGATGCCAAGTTAGAGGGAAAATCCAAAATATCAGACTTTTTATAGTAAAAGCCATCTAGCTTTCACTGTCCACTGGGAAAGCCCCAGACAGAGAAGAAACCAAAGCAATCTCTTTCTCCTTCACCCTCATTTCAGTTATCTCAGGGATTTATCTTCAGGGAACATTTGACTCAAGTTCAGAGTTTAAAAATTCTTCCTCTTCCAGAATTCCAATGAAAAAAGAGAATGAGGCTCAAAAGAGTCAATTCTAGACTCCATAATTTAGCATTTTGGAAGAGAAAAATAGGTTACTTTTCATTATTAACATTTTTGTCAGGGGAAGAATTGAGGGGAAAATAAAAACAACCAAACAAACATAGTCACCCAACTAAAAAAAGAACCACTTTGAACCAGGGACCCTCAAGTGTTAGCTCATTTGTAAACTTTGGTATGTTTTCCAAATATACAAAATTTCTAATTGCATCTGCTATTTTTCCCTCCCTGGAGTTCACTTGAAGAACACTTCAAAGAAAGAAAGGATGGGTCCATACATGAGAGACTGTTTAGAGAGTCCCTTGGTCAGTCATCAGTGTAGTGGTTATGATAGGTATATAGGCATAGCAAGAAGAGTATGACATCCCCATATACAAATTCCAACATAGAGGGACTTTGGATGAATGTGTGTATCTGTAGCACCAACTATCATCCCCTGCCTTGTTCCCTCTACTCCACTCTTAAACCACTTTTGCCCATCACTTCAGCCTTGCCTATTGCAGACTTTGAGACCTGCTTTCATAGAACTCGGCAAAGGAGACATACTTCCTACGATTACTTAAAATTTACCTTGTATGTACATAATTGGTTACATATTGTCTTTCTCCTTAGTATGAGAGCTCCTTGAGGTCAGGGTCTATTTTTTACTTTCTTTGTATTCCCAGTCCTTAGTTCAAGTAGGAGCTTAAAGAAGGACTGGAATTGGGGCGGCTAGGTGGTGCAGTGGATAGAGCACTGGCCTTGGAGTCAGCAGTACCTGAGTTCAAATCCGGCCTCAGATACTTAATAATGACCTAGCTGTGTGGCCTTGGGCAAGCCACTTCACCCCATTTGCCTAGCAAAAACCTAAAAACAAAAAAAAAAACAAAAAAGAAGGACCAGAGTTAAGAAATATCTGAAAGGATCAAGCTGCATCCATTTTTTAAACTACAAGACAAAGAAAATATAGTGAGTTGAAAAATAATATCTTAAAATAAAATGATAACATCAGCTTGTAATTATGTGTAATAAAAATTGATTTGCAAAGATAAGATAAAAATAGTCCTCAAATACATTCTCTTGTAATCATTTAATTAAAAATAGAATTTTGAACTTTTTTTTGCACATGTCACAATTTTTTGATAATGAAGCATTCAGCTGTAGTCCTGTTCCTTGTAACATCCACAAGTAGAATAGATAAGATTTATATGATGCATGCTATAAGTCAGTCTTTCTGCCAAGTACTTTACAAATATCTCATTTACAAATATCCTAACAATAACCCTACAAGGTAGGCTCTATAATGCTTCCAAAAGTTAGTGAAACTGAGACAAACAATGACTGACTTCCCAAGGTCACAAAGCTAGTAAATGTTTGAGATCAGGTATGAATTCATGTCTTCCTGATTCCAAGCCCAGCTCTACATTCATCAACACCTAGCTGCCTATGTCAGAGCCTGTCTATCTATCTATCTATCTATCTATCTATCTATCTATCTATCTATCTATCTATGTAATACACATACACACACATATAACTCATTTGAACTGGCAAAGCAATTGTGTCTTCAATTCGAGTTGCTGCAATTGGACTCTCTCTCCATATATATCTAGATAGATAGATAGATAGATAGATAGATAGATAGATATAGATATGTATGTATTATATGTTATAAGTTTTTTATATATATATTATATTTTATGTTATATGTAAGACCAATGAATTTCTCTAACTAATCTAATGTAATGGATCAATTAACCATTCTTGGCCCTTAGCATTTGTACATTTCTGAATGTTTTTAAGCATTGACTCACTAGAATCAAGAAAAGAAGAAAATGTGTTTTTCAATGAGCTGGTAGACTATGAATTGATTGAAATGTAATAAAATTTAGCTGTTACAAGAAGCAATATCCCATTACCAAGAAGAACCTAGCTTTTTTAATGTATTTATTTGTTACTGAAATTAATATAAAAGAAGCATTTCTATAACAAAGAATAGAAAAAAGATGATTGTTTATGAAAGTGTAAATCTATTAGATACTTTCTATTCTTTTTTAAATATTTAACAAAATTATCATGTAATTTTCTTTCCCCCTTTTTTTCTTCCCCCTCCAAATATGGCAACCATTAGATACAAATAGTTTTATATAAGTAAAATATGCATAAAATATATAAAAACATACATTTATTTATCAGTTCTTTACCTTGATGCAGATAGTATCTTTCTTCTTATGTCCTTTATAGTTAATTTGTGAATTTATAATAGTCAAAATTACTTAGATACTCAAAAGTTGGGACCTTGTCTTTCAGATACTGTGGTTCTTAATGTCTTTTGATATGAATTTCGGTCTGACAAGAACTGTTTCTCATTACCTTTTAGATGGTCAGCTGTAGAAAGAACTTCACTGATGAACTAATTGTCACTGAAATGAAATTCACCCACTGAAATTGTAGCATTACTGAAATTACTACTTGGAAGTTTACTATTAAATGAATCAGCATACGTATAATTTAAAGTATTAGATCCTCAGTGGCAGAAACACATATTTTATATCTTTTATTTTTTAAATATCTTTAGATAGATAGAAACTATCTTAAGAAAAGTAAATAATGTTTATTACAAGGATATAGAAAAAGTCATGAGGTATAAAGTAGAAATATGCAAACCTTTTCAATTTTCAAGGATTTGAAAAAAAAAAAATTTCATATCACTTGAAGTACTTGGTTGTTCTAGTGTTATTTGTTGACTTGTCAAGGAATGACAGAACCAGATCCTGCTCTTAGGGGCCTGGGAAGGTAGTAGAGTATACTTAGGTCCTAACCTTGAGGAGTACAGGGAGAAAAAAAGTGCTCCATGGTGATATTCTTGAAGATCTCTAAAGTTTGAGTCATTGTCTATGAGCTCCAACAATATAACCATGCTAAGCTTTGACTCAAAGACAAATGAATGTATCTCAGTGAAAGGGGTATTTTTTTAGACTTCCCTCCAAGAAAGGTGAATTGCTTGATATTTACAGCTATTAAGCCATATTATATTATTATAAGCCTCATAGAGGACTAATTCTCAAGTCTGTAATAATACTTTCTTCAGCAAGCTGGAGTACCCTACCACTCTTTCTCACATTTATGCTGTCATTTTATTTTTTTAATACCTCAGGTCTAAGATCACAGATATTCCTGAGAAGTTGCTGGAGGAGACAAGATCTCTGACCAGTGTTGTTGATCTGATCTTCCTTTATAAGCAGTGTGACCAAACACATCTCTCTTTGTGATGGGTGAAAGAACTCAGTGATGATTGTGACAGATACCTAGGAAGTTGCCCTGCTCCCAAGAATTTGAAGTTAAGACAGATAGTCTGTAGGTTCTATCCCAAACATGTCCTAGATTGTTGAGACAACAAGAAACTCCTTAAGCCCTAGAGTCTACTCCAGGTCCAGTGATCCCAGGCACGTCCATCTCTCTTGCACTCTTTTTACAAGTGAGGAAAATGAGGCCCAGAAAATTTAAGTTTTGCTCATACAAGTGATAGAAGTGGGATTGGATCTTCAGTCTTTTATCAAAAAATGTAAATATTTATTTCCCCCCCCCCCCACAGTGCACAACCTATCCTTAGTATTGTAAGATAAATAGATAAATAGTTGCAGAGAAGTCTCAGCAACATTTAATCATTTTTAACCCAACTAATCTGAAAACTATATATAGAATAGCTAAAGGGGATTGAGACTAAAGGCAGTGATACTGGTTAGAAGGATATTGCAAATAGTTAATGAAAGAAATAAGTGGGGGTGGAACCAAGATGGCAGTGTGAAGGCAGGAATTCCCAGAAATTTGTCCCCCCAAAAACTCCAAAAGCCATCAAATTATGACTCTAGCCTAAATTTAGAGGGACGGAACCCACAGAAAGACTGAGTAATACAATTTCCCAGTCCAAGACAACTTAGAAGTTCCATAGAAAAAGTTTTTTTCACTGGGACTGGGAGTTAGAAAGAGCCAGACCCTCAGTGCAGCCACAGCACAGCCATAGCACAGCATCAGCATAGCCACAGTGCAGAGCAAAGCAGCCAAGCTGGGTGCCTAACTCTTGGCCTAGGGATCACTGGGGACAGCTTGAAGGGGTGGTGAGACAACTTTGCCAAACTAGAGTGAACCACCAGCCTCAGAGCAGCCCTGCAGTGAGAGCCTGCAGTGGGAATCAGTGGAGCCACCCAGCGCTTCTAGAACTCTCAGCCTACAGATGGTAAGGAAGTTGGGGGAGATTGCAGAGGTCTCTGCATTCCCTAGAGCAGGACACTACTGTTTGCCCACACTCAGATCCAGGTTGCAGCTTGAGCTCCCATACCACCATAGCTAATCAAGGATCTCCTCACAGCTCCAGGGCAGAAGGGAATATTGTGGTCATCCACATCCCAAAGCACAGGCAAGAGAGCAGCCAGAGCCTCTCATAGATGTTGGATGAATTAAGGTTCCTGTGGATTGTCCTCCAAACCCCACAAACCCTTGTAAGTGCCACAAATCAGTCATAGACTGAGGAAATGAGCAAACAACAGAAAAAGAATAATCTGACCATTGGAAATTACTTTGGTACCACAGAAAATCAAATTATATACTCAGAAGATAACAAACTTGAAGCGTCTGTATCTAAAACCTCCCAGAGAAGTAGAAAATGGGCTCAAGCTAAGGATGAGTACAAAAAAAACTTTGAAAAGCAATTAAGGGAAGTAGAGGACAAATGGGAGGAGAAATAAGAGTAATTTAGATAAAACATGAAAACTAATTCAACAGCCTGGTGAAAGAAATAATATGTTAAAAACCAGTTTAGGCCAAATGGAAAAAGCAACACAAAAGGCAAATTAGGAGAAGAATGCCTTAAAAAGCAGAATTGGCCAGCTTGGAAAAGGAGATAGAAAAGCTCTCTGAAGAAAATACCTCCTTTGAATGCAGAATGGAACTAAAGGAAGCTGATGACTTTGCAAGAAAAAAGGAAGAAATAAAACTATACCAAAAAAACATACAAAAATTAGAAGAAAATGTAAAAACAACTGACCTTGAAAACAGATCTAAGAGAAATAATTTAAAAATTATTGGGCTACCTGAAAGTCATGACCAGGAAAAAAGCCTAGACTTCATTTTTCAAGAAATAATACAGCAAAATTGCCCTGAGATCCTAGAAGCAGAGGGTAAAATAGAAATTGAGGGAATTTACTGTCCACCTCCTGAATGAGATTCAAAAAGCAAAACTTCTAGAAATATTATAACCAAATTCCAAAACTTCCAAGTCAAAGAGAAAAAAAACTAAAAACTGACAGAAACAAAAAATCCAACTACTATGGCTCTATATTCAGGATTGCACAGGACCTGGCAGTGTCTACAATAAGGGCTTGGAATATGATAGTCTGGAAGGCAAAAGATCTTGGTTTACAACCAAGAATCAACTACCCAGCAAAACTGAACATTGTCTTTCAGGGGAAAAGATGAACTTTCAATGAAACAGGGACTTTCAAACTTTCTTATTGAAACAAACAGAGCTGAAAAGAAAGTTTGATCTCCAAGTAAAGGACTCAGGTGAACCATAGAGGGGGTGGATGAGAGGGACTAATTATGAGGAATTTAATGATGTTGAACTGTTTGTATTCCTGCATGGGAAGAAGATATTGATAACTCATATGAACTTTCTCATTTATAAGAGAAATTAGAAAGAGTATATATAGACAGGGCACAGGAAGGAGTTGAATATAATGGTATAATATAGTAAGATATATGATAATCAATGAGTGATAATGGAAAGTATTGATAGAAAGGGAAAGGAGAGGAAGAAGGGGCTTAGATGTTTTACATAAGAGTCAAGAAAAAGCTTTTACAATGGCATGGAATGGGGGAAGTCTAGGGGGAATGAATGAGTCTTCATTCTTATCAGAAATAGCTCATAGAGGAGATAACATACATACTTAATAGGGTATAGAAATCTATCTTACCCTAGAGAAAAAATGAGAATAAAGGGATGGGATAAGGGGAAATGGGGGGAGGGAAGGAAGAAGTAGGTGATAGAAGAGAGGGAAGATAGTAGGGATGGGTACTCAGATACAACACACTTCTGAACACAGACAGGATGAAAGGAGAGAGAATAGAATAAATGAGAGTGGAGGGAAATACAGCTAGTAATAACAACTGCAGGAGAAATGTTGAAGCAACTTCTCTGGTGGTCATATGATAAAGAAGGAAGCTCATTCCAGAGACAGAGCCATTGAAATCTGAAAACAGACAGAAGTGCGTTTTTTTCTTTCTCTCACTCTTCTTGAGCTTTCTCATCTTTCTGGGAGGGGTGGGGGATTTATGTTTACTTTCACAATAAGATTATTGTAATAATATAAAATAAATTTTAAAAAATAAAGTGTCTCAAATAGGGTGGTGGCAATGAAAAGGAGGGGAAATAAGATGAATGTCAGAGTCCTTGTGGAGAATCAGCAGACACTGGTGTCTAATCCATTGTGGTGGATAAAAAAGAAAGGGAAGAGACAAAAATGACACCAAAGTTTGAGCCAGGGTGTAGGTAAGATGCTGGTGCCACTATCATAAATGGAGAAATCAAGAAGAGAAACAGGTTTGGGTGGGGGAAATGATGCTTTTTCTTCAATATGTTGTGTTTGGGGAACTTGGGAACATTGGAGAGGAAGTATATAGAGGAGGTAAAGGAGCCAATTTGGCTCAGAAAAGATTAGAAAGTGAATGTATCGACTTGGGAATCATCAATATGGAGTCAACATTTGATATTAAGGAAGAAAATGAGATCTTGAAGGAAGGGTATGTAGAAAAAGAAAAGAAGATGGTTGAAGTATAGTCAAGGAAATACCTGCATTTAGAAGATATGAAGAAGATGAGATGTTGACAAAGGAGTATCCTAGAAGAAGGAATCACAGACAAGCAAGACAGCTTTGAAAGTGGTATGTTGAATTTAGTATATAATTTAAAGAAAAATAACCTTTACAAAACAGTAATTCACAATTTCATGTATACTCATCTCTCTTCTACCAATGCTGATATTTCAGTGTAGTAATTTTTAAATAGAGGAAAAACAAAGGAAGAACTCTAGAAGTGAGAGACAAACCAGAACCAATGGAAGGGAAGAATTTCAGAAAGAAAGAGACTGCTAATAGCCTCATAGGCTTAGAGATTTACAAGAAGTAGTCTGAGAAAGGGCTATTGGATATGGTGACTTGGAGGGCATTTATGGCTTATCAGGGAGCCCTTTCACGGAATTGGTGTATATAGAAGTCAGACTACAGGAGGTTGAGGAGGGAACAGGTTGTGAGGGAGGGGGGACAGGGAGAAAAGACAAAATTACAAAGAACAACATGACTCCAAAGAAGTGATATGAGTGGATATATTCTATTTCTTTGCTCATGTGGGAGGTCTATGAGTGTGATTTATTGAATATATTTTCATATTTTTTGATGTAATGATGAATTATGTTGATTTATTTTCTTTAAAAATATCATTTATTATATGAATGATTCACTGGGAGAGGAGGGGATATTGGGGAAATTTTGGTGATATAAAAAATAAATAAAATTTATTTTTTAAATGCTATTGGGGTCAGTCTTGGTAAAAAGAGAAAGGAGTAGAAAATGAATAAAGATTCAAGAATGTTTTGATTTCTGGAGAGGTAGAGTGACCCCATACTGAATAGGCATTATCTTCTCAGACAATAGAAGAAAAAGCCATTTGCTAAGAGGGAAAAAGTTTGGGAAAGAGATTTAAAATTTAAGATTAGAAAAAAAAGCTTAGAAAAGCAGTTATCAAAAGTTTAATGAATTGAATAAAAGGATTGAGGATCAGAATTTAGGGCCTACCTAGAAAGCATGGATTTTTTTTTTAACACTCAATCAAAAAAGTTTCTTTTTTCTAATGATGCCAATAACCCAAAAGCAGGAGAGGAAGCAGAGATGGTAAATATGGGAATTGACCACATAGATAAGATTTGGTCAGTAAAGTAAAGGATTCTAGCTTGTAGGCTAGACTTGAAAAGAGGGCCAAGCAAAGATTAATAAGGTAAATGACCTAGATTAATGGGGAGAAGTTGAACAAATAAAGTTTATAATAATCAGACACTAACATGTTCAATAGAAGTCGGAGAATGAAAAGCAAAGAGGCTTTTTTATTATTTTGTTTTCAAAAAAGAGAATTCTTATGTCAAAAATCCAAGAAGAAATATAATTTTAAGTAACGTGGCTATCCTGGTGGAGAGCTGAAGGGAATTAGGAGTGAAACTTTTGGACTTGAAGAGGTTAAAAATTGCTATTGTTCATCCTTGAAGAAGACCAATGACATCAGCAAAGTGAGGTCTTGACTTGCAAATGAATTGGAATTAAGTGAGGCAGAGCTGTACAGAATCTTCAGCCTCACTCTTTCCTCCAGTCTTCAAAGTCCAGTGACAAGACATAGTTCAAGATGATTGGTGATAAACCTGGATATAATGGGAAATCCTTGGCCTTTTTAAGCTATCTTTTTCAGCTCTCAATTTGTCTAAGGCAACACTCTTTCAGTAGTTAAAGGCTAGATAAGAATTGTGGCAAAAAATGGCTTAATTTGCCTTCATAAAAGAACTGTTGATATCAAGGATGATCTCATTACGTGAGTCATCAGTATGGACATAGAAGTGATGGAGGATAATTAGAACTTTTGAATATAAATGCTAAAATATACTGAAAAGTGTGGGGACCCCTTTTTCTTTATTTCTATAGTTGAGTTCTTCAAAAGACATAGATAATAGCTCATAAGATCATCAAGGTGTAGAGATAGAAGGGATTTTAGAGTTCATGCCCCTTTGTTTTACAGATGAGAAATTTCAAATTCAGAAAGGTATGCTTAGGTTTTGTATAACTAATAAGTGTCTGCTGTGAGATTTGAACCTAGCTTTTCCCAAGTACAAGAACAGTCCTTTTATCCACCACTTCATGTGACCTCAATAAGTGTAGAAAAATGAGCTATAACACAAATTGTAAGCTTCTTGAGGACAAGGGCTGTGTCTTATTCAGCTTTAATCACCTTCCTCCCTAACCCTACACCCTATTACAATACTGTAAATATTCAAAATATGCTTGCTGAATGATATTAGTTTTTGAGTCAGGAAGCCTAAGTTCAAATTCCATTTCTGCCACTTATGTTCTTTGTGATCTTGGAAAATTCACTTCATCTGAGTCTCAGAATCACCATCTAAAATGATAAAGTTGAAGTAGATGACATCAATAGTCCTTTCAACTCCAAATCTATTGTCCTATGAATGAGGGTGTGAACAAAGGGGATAGGGGGGTTTTTCAGAAAAGTTCAGAGCTGTGGTTGTTGATATGGCAGAAAGTGGTGATCACCCCCTGGAATAGTTGTGTCACCATCCACCTAACAGTGTCTATGACTTTGAAATTCCAATGTATGAGTCCACTTAACAGTTCTCTTCAGTACCCTATCATGCCCTTCAACCTGAGAAACACTAATCTAATACAGTCAGAGGAGTTCTTTGCCCCAAATACCATTTGGTTTATTCACTTTGCATAAATAAGGAGCAAAAGGAAGCATAGAAAGCTCTGGAGAATTGCCACATTAATATGATCCTTGGCTTCTCTTCCCTCCCCCAATAGGCTTGGTGCCATATACCCCCTTGAGTTTTTGTGCCTAGGGTTATGTGTTGTTTCAATGTTGTCTTATAACTAAGAGTATCTTTTTTATTCTCATTTGTAGCTTGCTCCTTTGATGAAGTATGTCTAGGATGGTTGGTCAGAAGGTAGTCTTTTTACCTAAGCTACAAAAGGACAGTTGTGGATTTAGAAAAACATTTGATGGGTGCTTAATAAATGATCCTGATAATCATTGTGAAATCTAGTGAATTTGTCGCCAGCAGGATATTTATCATACACCCAGCAATATCTCACACACAGCCTTGGGCTAAATGAAAACCTGCTGCTTTGGAAGAGCAAATGGCTAAGACACCAGGGTTATGCCCCTAGCTTTCCAAAATATCCTCAGGGATCTTTAACTCTGACCCAGACAGCTGCTGGTGATAAACAGAAGGGGTGTCAGGAGCTGAAACATGAGCAACATAACCAATGAAAATACTGTTCTACATCTTCATCTATGCAAATTCACCTGGCTTCTGCTCTAGTCACTCATAATATGGCCAGAATGACTTAACTTCAAATATTTTTTGAACCTCCAAACTTGTCTCATTGAGAAATGCAGCCACATTGATACCAGTAGGGAGGTGTAGATAGAATGCTTGAGAACTAGTGGTGCAGTTTAAGCGTTTTAACCTTAGGTGCTGTTGTGAAAGACTGAATGATATACTGGGCATTCTAGATCAGGCTGAACATGAAAAACACAGTTTCATTACAGGATGTATAAGTCAGCATTGGATGAGCAAATCAAATGTGTTAAGTGTTAGAGAGCCTATTCTGTTTCTCAAAGGAAGAGGATCTCAGGCCAAAATCTCACCTGCAAACCTGACTGATGTGAGCTACCTTGGGACATTTCTCCCTGGGCTTCATTTTCCTCAACTCTGCAATGTCTGGGTACAACTAGATGATTTCCAAGGACATTTCTAGCTTTAGTTTCCAGAAATTGACTGATAATGTTTCCCTCTTTCCATTCTGCTATTCATAAGCATTGTTAGTCTTACAGGGTGGGGATAAAAGAGGGGAGGTGGGCACAGGGGCAGCTGGGTTCCAATATAGTGCCAGACCTGAGGTCAGTAAGACTTATCTTGCTGAGTTTAAATCTAGCCTAAGACAATTACTAACTGTGTGACCCTGGACAAGTCACTTAATCCTATACTATCAGTTCCTTATCTGCAAAATGAATTGGAAAAGGAAATCACAAATCACTCTATGAAACAACAGAAGAGATATCCTAGGGTAAGTTATCTGAATCAATGGATAGAACACTGAAAGACCTGAGTTCAAAAATATTCTACTCACTAGTTGGATTGCCTGGGCAAGTCACTTAACTTCTGTTTGCTTTAATTCTCTGGTGAAAGAAATAGCAAATCACTCCAGTATCTTTGCCAAGAAAAATCCTATGGACTAGGTGGTCCATGGAGTCATAAAGATTCGAATATGATTGAATCAACTAGCAACAGCATCAACAATAAATAGATTTAAGAGAGGGAATACAGCTGGAAAGGCTAAAAAAAGCCCTGCATTCAGATAATTGAAATCTGAAGACCTGGATCCAAATCTGAATTTTGCTAACTTACTTGTTTTGTGCACCTTGGGGATGTCAACTTTTCAAGAAAATTGCATTTTCTGCCATCACTTTTTATTTTAAACTTAATTTGCGTCCATATAGTTCATAGTCATGTTTAATTCTCCATTCCTCCATTTAGAATTTTCTTAGCTAAGATATTAGAATGGTTTGTCATTTACTTCTCCAGTTCATTTTATGGATGAAGAGCAGAAGCAAATAGGGTTAAGTGACTTGCCCAGGGTCACACAGCTAGTAAGTGTCAGATAAGATTTGAAATCAGGAAGAGGACTTTTCTTGACCTCAGACCTGGCATTCTATGCATTATACCACCTTGTTACCCCTTTTACTTCCATGTCAAACAATAACACAATAATTCTAATAGCTTACATTTCTATAGCACTTTAAGATTTGCAAAGCATTTTAAAAAATATCCTCCTTTGATCCATATTATTCATATCCATTCAGTCTGTATTCCAAACAAGTCAATCTATGCAGTGACTCCCCAAAATAATCAGTCTATTTTGTTTTTGTTAGTGCTGTTCCATCTGGTTGAAATGCCTGTCTTCCTTCCCCTCTTTGTCTCTTAAATTTTTATCCTTTTTTTTAAAGTCTCAAAGCATTTCCTCAGGAAACCTTTCCTGATCTTCTCCCTTCCCCTCCTCCTCTTACTTCACCTACCAATCTTGGTCTATATGGATCTTTGTCATCCCATACAACCTTCTCCCACAGAACTCAATTTCAATTACCAACTTTCTAATGCACTGCATCATATAATACTGTTTATTATACCTACAAGATTTTATATCTTTTCTGCCTCCTAACCTGTAAATTCCACAGAGAGGTATACCATGTAATCTATCAGCACCAGAGTCTAGCACAGAATCTTGCATACAGTATGGACCTAAATAAATGTCAAAGTTTGAATAAATGAATATATTTAAAATTTTAACTGTATTGATGAATTTCTGGTGACTTCACATTATCTTTGAAAAAACCATTTCCTCCTTTTTCTTCTTCATTGGAATCATTTGTGATTAGAGGTAAAGAATTTCATTCTTGAAATGGTAAGAATTATAGTTGACATTTGAATTTTTCAGTCATTGATATACATTATGTTTTTTGATCCTGACAACCCAATATAGTATTTACTACATGTATAAGAATGCTCATTTTGTAGAAGAAACCAAAGACTTCTCTGAACATCTTTTGAAAACTTTCCCTTGCCCTTTAGACTGACTTGATCTATAGAATTTGAGAACTTATGTAAGTTAAGAATTTATAATCATCTCTGCTTTCATCTAGAAAAATTCCAGGAAGCAGCTCAGTGACATAGTAGATAGGACACCATTTCTATGTCAGGACACCTCCCAGTCTGGAGGATTTGAGTTCAAATCCAGCCTTGGGCATTTGACAATTACTAGCTGTGTGACCTTGGGTAAGTTACTTAACCCCAATTTCCTCACAAAAAAACCCAACACAAAAAAAGGAAGAAAGAGCTCCAGCATATGCCCATATAATGACTTTATCAATTATTATCATATCACAGCTCCATTCTAGATTTGTAATTTGTTTCTTGAATAGATTATCCATTTCCTCTTTTTATTAAGGTAATCAATGCATTCCCATAATGGGTATCGATTTTTTTTCCTTCTTCCATTGATCCTCAATCATGAATTCTGTTCTGGATGTAGTGAGTTTTGCAGGGATATGAGATACATAGATCTCCAGGTATGCCTAGATCAGAATTCATTTTCCTCTCTCCATAATCTACCCTTCTTTCTAACTTCTCTATTTCTATCACATGGATCATCATTCTTCCCATTCACCCCAGTTTTACAACCTTAGAATCACACGAAATGAAACCTTCTTTCTACTTTAGATATATCCAGACATGTTATATCAATTTCTATTTCCATAACATATCTGACCTGCTTCTTCTCTTTTTTCATATGGACATCATCTGAATTCACTCCTTCTTCACTTCTCACCTGAATTTATTCAATGATCTCCTTATTGGGCTCCTTTGTCCTAATCTTTTCTCTCTCCAATCTATCTTATTCATAGCTGCTTATTCATTATTGTTCACAAAACACAATTCTGCCCACGTCATCCCTATTCTCAAAAAGATTCTGCTCCTATTACAAAATGCAAACTCTTCTGTTTTTCATTTAGGGATCTTCCCCATCCAGCTCTAACCTATCTTTTCAAATTGATTTCTCAACATTCTCCATTCCAGTCAACCTAATCTACTTGTTCCTCATATTGGAGGCTCCAATTCTTGCCTCTGTGTATATCTATAGGCTATCTTTATATGTCAACATTTCTCTTCTTCCTCAACTCCATTTTTTTGTATTCCTAGCTAGGTTCAATATTCAATTAATATGTCACCTCTACATAATATACATGAAGTCTTTCCTGAGCTCAATAGTTTTGGGGGGTTTATTCTTTAAAAATGTGTATTGGAACCTAACTTAACCACCATCACAGACCCTATATAGATCAGGAGCACACTGGAAGACAATGATACCTTCAGAGCTTACCCCAACAATATTCCATTTCCCTTTATTTCTGTATTGGATCTTGACCCTTCATCCCCACCTTTGTAGGAGGGAGTCCAATTCTTGGATCTTCCAGTGGTGAAACTCTTATATGCCATAGGTATTATGTTAAATGCTGGAGAAACAAATACAAAATTTCTGTCAGCCCCTGCCCACAAGGAACTCGCATTCTAATAGTGAATGTTAAGTACCTGTTGGGGAATGGTACCTAAGAAGGGATGTTTTGGTCAGGGACATCACAGGGATGGTGAGTAAAGTCATAGAATCTCTTCAATATTGATAAATATTGAACTGTAAGTAAAATTCAAGCACAATATAATTATTTTAAAAAAAAGAATAACTGGAGCTTTGGTTATCTAAACAGGGTTCTTTTTAGGATTCTTGTAAAGACTATGAAATTATATTGTGTAACTCCTGGAAAATAAGCCTTTTTTTGTAGGTGCTCTGTAATATGTAAAACATTATTGCAGTAGAAAAAATTATAACTTGTTCTATAAACTCTAACTTAATGACTATGGTATATGAAAAAAATGACATACATTTTTATTAATGTCATGCTCCATAAGAATGGATATAGAATTTTTAATTAGCTGCTGTAGCTTAACTCTATTTTTTAGAACCATCTTTTTGTTTTGTTATTAGTTCAGTCATAACCAACACTTTGTGATCCCCTTTGGGGTTTTCTTAGCAAACATACTAGAGAAGTTTACCATTTTTTTCTCCAGCTCATTTTATGAGGAAACTGAGGCAAATAGGGTTGAGTGGCCTGTTTAGGGTCACACAGCGTCTAAGGCTGTATTTGAATTCAGGAAGATGAGCCTTCCAAATTCTGTTTTTGTTTTTGTTTTGTTTTTTTACAAAGTAATAGGGTTAAGTGACTTGCCCAAGGTCTATCTGAGGGCAGATTTGAACTCAGGTCCTCCTGACTCCAGGGCTGCTGCTTTATCTACTATGCTGCTCAGCTGCCCCTGAGCCTTCCTAATTTTATGTTTAGTGTTAATCAGCTTCCAGAACTGTCTTAGAAATACCTATTAATAACTGTATAGAGTATGTATGGATTATTACAAATATATTACCATTTATGGGAAAACAACTTTAAGCATATACATACTGAGAGTGGGTTGACTCTTCAGTTACTGTATACCTCCCCTGAAAAAAACAAAACAAAACAAAAAATGGGTACTAGAGTATGAGATTGTATTTAATAATATAAAATAAAATAAGCATAAATGAAGAGTCATGTGCTTGGGTTAAAAAAATCAGCTCTAGAACAACAAGAAGATGTCGACATAGTGAGGCAGTAATTTGTCTGAAAATATGTTTTGTTTTACTTTGTTTTGTTTTGCAGGTTCAATGTGAGTCAGAAGTATAGTATGACAGTCAAAAACCCTAATGCAATTTTGAACTGCATTTACAGTGGCAAGAGCATCCCTCTCTGCATGTCCCTCATGGCAAAATACATCTGGAATATCCTCTTCAGCTTTTGGGTGTCATGGTTTAGGAAGGAAATTGAAAAGCTAGAGAATGTCATGAGGATGGCAACCAAAGAAGTCAAGGGCCTGAGTCCAACCCATGGTGATCATTTGAAGATCTGAGAAATTTTTAGCCTAGAGTTTATTATTGAGGACTGGAGATGGAAAAGATGGTTGGTATCTGATAGCAAAGTTCAAGTATTTGCAGGGCTACAACTTGGAAAGATTTGACTTTATTGGAACCCAGAAAACAAAACAGGATAGATAGAAGGTACAAGTATATATTTGATGTTAGAAAATCTTCCTAACAATTAGTACTATTCAAAAGTTGAATGAGTAGTGTAGTCAGTTCATGGGTTTCACCTTATTTAAGGTCATAATGAACCTAAATAGTGAAATATCTTGTATTTTGTAATAAAATTCCTTTGTTATGGATTATTCTAAATGATCTCTGAGATCCCTTTCAACTCTCAAATTCTATGGTTCTATAATTTTTCATTCAGAAATAACCTAAAATAATAAAAATTTTCAAAATCTGATATATTGGCCCCCAATCCAGACACCCCATCCATCCAGGAAACCATTCTTGTTCTCTGCTTCCTTTGGGAAATATGGAGGATAATTAATATACTGTTATTAGTGTTCCACCCACAGTACATTTGATCAAATGGAATAATGAAAGAAGAAAAGTTTAGTAAACTGTAAAATAGAACATGAATTTAAATTGTTATTATTTTCCTCAAATGACCTTATCAACCAAGTTCAACAATTCTAAACCTTTTGATTTAATGATTCAATGTGGGAGATAAAATTTTTAGTTTCTAGAAAACATAAGGAAGTTTCAAAAATGTCTTCTCACACCTTATTTTATCTGTTACTGCTGTTTAATAACTACCTAGGAAAATATTAAATACTAAAGTCTTTTTGACAACCTCTTATTTGAAGGAAATATTTAATACAACTCCAATCCCAAATTTTGCAATTTTTCTTTTTCTCATTTTTCTCACTTATTTTTGTCTAGAAATAAAAATCATACAAAAAAGTTTAAAATTTCTGCCTTGTGTCTGATTCTTTTTAGTAGACAAGAAAAGAAGAATACAGTTGTTTTTATGAATCCAGTTGGCAAATATCATAGAAAGGTAGAGGACTGAGCCATTAGATATTCTTTTGCTTTGCTTAATTTTTTTTTATGTTTCTAGGGAAGGTTCAATGCAGCAGGCGTATCAAAGGAAAAATTACTTGTAGAAAAATAAAAATAAATCAATTAGACTAATAATAATAATAATATAAATTTGGAATGCTAGCTACATTTAGGTAGGGACCATTTTATATTGTTTTCTTTCTATCCTCAAGTGTCTTGCAAGAAGTAGATTGAACTGAGTAAGAAAAAGAAGATATTACATCTAATTGGGCTAGTCTTACAATTAAGAAAAAACAAAGAAAATAATAAAATTGCAAAATTTGGCTCAATAGGTCCTTTTAATTAGACTCTGTTCAATAGAGGAAATTGATTAATTAATAGAGCTCCCAAGAAGTTCAGTTTATGCTTCTTGCCAGTGTCCTTCTCTCCCTTCAGAGACCGGAAGAGAATCTGGACTTATATGTCTTCTCTTTCAATAGTGAAAACAAAAATGAGCAATATCTTTCTTCTCTTCAATTTTCAACAGCTCAACTCCTAAGCACTGAGTGATCGTTCTCCACCAATGAGGAAAGTCTTATGCAAATAGACCTTTGAGCTAAGGTTTGAAAAATGTTAAATTTTTGCATTCTCTTCCATGCTTCTAAGTAAGGTATGCTGTAACTATCATAATCTCTGGATATCTAACTGCTAAATTTTCAGTGTGACCATTTATATCTCTGAAATTGGCAAATGCTAATTTAATTTATCGATTTATTTAATCAGAGTTTGTTCCCTGTCTAGACTTAAGACAGTAATAGAGAAAATGTTAATGATATAGATTAAACTAAATAGTTTATCATGTGTTCTTCCCCTCCCCCTGCCCCTTCAAGACTCCAGTTGTTAAATATTTACCAATACATCCCTGTGTGACAAATATCATCCTCCCACATAAGTGATCATAGGAAACCAAGAAAATGGCTGGGTAATTAATTAATGGCTGGAACTAGCTTTTATGTTAAAGATAATATTTACTTGAATTCTCTTGTTTCTTTTTTATGTTTTACAAATTTTACTTATTCTACATTTGAATTAAAAAAACAAGTTTCCATTTAAAAAAAACTGATCAGAAAAAGAGGATTCTGTATATAATTGAAAATATAATGTATAGCTTGCTTTAAGTCTCAACTAAAATCTCAGTTTTTGCTGTAAGACTTACAGGCTTCCTCTTAGTTCTAGTGCCTTCACTCTGTTAATTATTTTCTATTAATATTGCATATAGCTTTTTTTGGTATATATTTCTTTGCATGTGATATCTTCCAAATTGTAAGATCCTTGAAGAGAAGGACTATCTTTTTTTTAAGGTTTTTTTTTTTTTTTTGCAAGGCAATAGGGTTAAGTAGCTTGCCCAAGGCCACACAGCTAGGTAATTATTAAGTGTCTGAGAACGGATTTGAAATCAGGTACTCCTGACTCCAGGACCGGTCTATCCACTGCGCCACCTAGCCGTCCCCAAGGACTATCTTTTGACCTTTTTTTGTATCCCCTAATTCTTAGCAGACTATCTGGTACATAGTAAGTACCTAATTAATGTTATTACTTAAAGTATACTATAAATTCAACGTGTAACTTTTGAAACAGTCTTTTTCTTTCTGCCTTTCCTTCTATACCACGTAGTTTCTTTTAAAAATATTCTCAAAGATCTTTTATTTCCTTTTTATTTTAAAAAACATTATTTCTAGGCACCTTTTCACCCTTAAATCCCTCTCCCCTTCCAGTGAAAAAGAGAAAAATAAAATTCTTACAAGTACAAGTAAAAAAAAAATAAATCCACATATTAGACTACTCTGAAAAATGTGTGTCTTATTCAGCATATTTCTTTGTTTAGCTTGCTTTATTCATTATTCAACCTTTGGAGTTATTCTCTTGAATTGTATTCCATCATGATCATGCACCCGTGAAACTTCAGCACCAGGAAACTCTCAGCTTGTTAGATTGCCTTAGCTTTGGTACTCATACTTCATCAAAACCCTTTTCTCATTTGACTGGACGAATTGAGGGTAGAGTAAAGAACTCTTCTCAAAGTATGTATTTTTAAAAAAAGTATTCCTGGGTCATTTCCTTCCAGCTTGTACTCCCTTGAAGAACTCCCTGTCATTCTCTCTCACTGGGTACCTTCTCCCTACTCCCTCTCTTTTCAGTATCTTTTTGAGTGTTGTCTTTCCCCATTAGATTGTAATCTCCTTGAGGGCAGGAACTGCCTTTCTTTTTCTTATTTGTATATAATTTCTGTATTTGTATTTGTTTGTAGCACAATTTGTATTTTATTTGTAACACAGTTTTTTGATATATTGTAAGTATTTAATATTTAATGACTTATTATCATTGTATTGATCAAATTTGTCTTTTCAAAATTTTCTTACAATGTCATTGTATAATTTGTCCTTCTGGTTCTCCTCACTTTACTTTGCATTACATGTTTTCCTCAATTTTTCTGAAACTGCCCTTTTGCCATTTCTTATGGTATATTTTATTACTTCTATGTGTTATAATTTGTTTGGCCATCACCCAACTCACAGATACCCTCTGTTTGATCTTACTTTTGGGGGAGTGGTATGGAGTTAATAATGATATCACGAGGTCCAAGAATATCAACAAACTCTTGCTTTACAGAGTCCATACTTGCTTAGAAACAATGCTGAACACCCTAGAAGTTCCTGACCTATTCTAAGGTTATCTCATTTCTTATTAAACCTTAAGGTATCATCCATCAATGTTTTTACCAAAAGGAGAAAAGCTCATTCTCTAAGCCTATCATAGTATTATATGTAAATAATTTTGTAAATAATTACTCTTTTCCTTCAAATAAAGGTGACACTTCTCAAGTTCTTTATTTGTTTTAAGTAGGAATATCTGTCCTGAGTTTTGAAGGGGTGGATGAGATGGACTTTCATTTGACTAAAAGGCCAAATCTTTTCCTAGTTACCTGCCTAAACTTGGCACCAAGCCTATACTTCCGTTTAAGCAGTTTAAATAGTAAATAAATTCTGCTAATAGCTATTAGATTGCTGGCTGGGGAGATTAGTGTGGGGAGTAATTCTAATTAAATAAGCGAACATTGAAGAGAGCTGAAACGTTTCAAGACTAGATTTTGTCTCCCATGCCTCATTAGGAATGTAAAATTAGCTTCTATTGTGGTTGGGGATAACCTTTCAAAAGACTGCTCTTTTACCATAAAGAAATTGCACAACCTGCATTTTATAACCTCACTTTGCTTTTGCAGCCGCAAAAGGTATTGTTAATTTCCAAGTCCAATCAAAACCATGTTAGCTCACCATGTTCTTCTTTAAGTTAGCAATAACTGATTCCCCATTTAAACACATAAAAATATCGTAATCTATCCCACTCATTTTGAAAATTCATGGCTATAGTGTTCATTATATACAGATTGGGTGAGTGTGTCTTATGGCATTGCCACCTTCTTTCTCTTTTTGCCTTTGTACACATAGCTCCCTTGATGCTAAAATGTGAATGCATCTTTGTAGAGTAGCCAAATGGGTTTTCTTTGGGAAAAGAGTCTGGTGGGGGGAAGTGGAGAAGAAAGTGTAATAGACTCCTAAGATAAGTCTGTCTTACTAAAGACTTTTTATTTAAAACTAATTACCTACACTTTGACTAAATTATTAAGTTATGAAGTTGGGATGTTGGACTGGAATGGAAGTTGCCTGAGTTTGAGGACAACCTCTATAGTTTTGCTATTTTTTAAAAGATATTTTATATATTTTATATCTCTTTATATTATATATATTGCATATAATTATATATTATTCTTATTTATTTTTATATCTTTGCTATTTTTACATATGCTTTTCCCTACTGTTATTATATAAATCAATTTTGTAAACAGTGAATGAATACTTTTTTATTTATATAATAAATTCTGGCTACATGCAAGAGAATGGAGACATAAAGATTAGTAATAGATAGTTCCTGAACTCAAGGATATTATGGTCACATAGGACATATATTCCATTACAAAAATCAAAAAGTATGAAATTAGTTGCATGAAGGGAAGCTCAGATCTGCCCCAAGCATTGCTAAGATTTTATTACACTGAAATGAACCAAAATTTTCAATTTTCAAAATTACGTATTTTGGAAAATGTCTTTTTCCATTTGTTCCACAGTGGATAGTAATAAAAGTGGGTTGTTAATTGAGAAGGAAAGAAAGGTAATTAGATGAAAATTTTGGAACTATAGTCTCATAAGCGTGGAAGAAAAACTCAGTAATCTGTGTTTTAGGCACATTTTGCCTAACAATAAATATCAATGAAATTCTAAGCAAAATAACTTATTTAAAAAATCCAAAACAACATTGATCCAACTACCTTTAAAAATTTCCTCTAACACACAATTTCCACTAACCATTTATAATATTCCCAAGGAACAGGCAAAATTGTACAATAAAATATAAGACATAATTACAAAGTTTTGTTGAAAGTTCAGTTGACAGTTTTGATTCATCTTACAAAACTATAGTCACTTAACTCATGGTACACCTGAAAAAATTATCCTCCTAAAATCATTGTCTTTCTTTAACCCATTCCCTTTAAGGATTCTCTTTCTACCTGGTCAAAGGTGAACTCAAGAGATACTTCTATTAATTGAATTAAAGAATTCTTTCCTTCCTTTTCTAAATCTTATCATTATTGTAATCATTTTCTGGGAGAATCCCTTCCTGAGCTGATCAGGCCTCTCCCTTTAGAACCACAGTAGACCTTTGATAAGATGAATGTATAAAAGATTTTAATGCAAGACATTGTTTCAGAATTGATAGCTAAGAACAGATAAAGTTGCTTATTCAGATTAGACCAAAGACTTTAGACTCAAGTACTATCCTAAAATTACTTCAGAATATATAGCCTAAAGAGGGAAGAACAGAGGAGGGAAGTTGAAGGGGGTTGCTATGCTTACATATGCTGCAGGGATCCAGATCAATAAACCTATAAGCCAGTGGGGAAATCTTTGTATTCTCTTGAAGAGTTATATAAACATAAGGTACACAAGAAATATTCAATAAAAAAAATACCTGGAATGATGAATGAATTTTTAAAAGACTGGCAAAGAGATCTCTTTGTTTTTGCAAAAGATCATTTATTAAATAAATATTTATCAAGTGTCTACTGATCAAGTTGCTAAGCACTTTAGAACTAAATACTTTATTATATCAGACATGGTTCTAACCCTTATGGAACTTCTAATCTAAGAGGGTGATAAGACATAAATGCATATAACTATGAAATATATATATGATAAATACATTTGAGAAATGCTAAACAATGAGCTATGCAGGAGCAGAGATAGGGGAATAATTAAGGATAAGGATCAGAAAAGATTTCATGGAGGAGACTGAAGTTGAACTGACTGAATATGAAGGGTAGGAATTCATCAGGGGAAGAGGAGAAGGTTTGTAAGGATCAGAGTGAACAAAAGCACAGAAAATACAGGCCATGTCTGGAGGGAAGAGACTTGTCCAGTTTGGGTGAAATACATAGAGGTAACAGGAAACTGATGTGTAATAAAAGTAGAAAGACAGAGTTATGCCTGGTTGAGGAGGATCTCAAATACCTGACAAAGGAAGTCACACTTTATTTTGCAGGCAATAGGGAGTCATAGAAGTTTGTTTTTTTTTTAATAAGAGCAAAATGACCAACCCACTGCAAAAGGAAGATTATCCCAGAAACTGCATGAAAGACAGATTAGAAAGCAAATATATAGGAAACAGGAAAGTCTATTAAGTTTTATAATAACTAGCTAATTAAATATGAGAAATAAGAATAATTGAATAAAAATAGGAATAAGGTAATGAACACAGAAGATGATGAAGGGTGATTTTACAAACAAGTAGGAAATCAGAAAGAGAAAAAAGTTTAGGGGAAGAGATAATTATCTTAATATGGAACATCTTGAGTTTGAGGAGTCTGTGGTCAGTCAGGCAGATAGAAGTACAGTGCTTCACCAAAAAAAATCACCTTTCTGCCTTTTTCTTCCTCTCACATTACTCCTCTGCTATTCTCATACTCCAGTCGAACTGGAAAGTTTTCTGGCCCCCAAACACAGCCAGTGATTTTGGGAGCTTTATCCACCTTGCATTTATTCAATCAATTCAGTCTATCAAGGCATTTTTGTATACACATATTGTGCCTACAATGGTAACAAAAATTACCTTGTGAGTGGAGGACAGCATTGAAAAGTCCTGGCCAGGGGTGGCTAGGTGTCCTAGTGGATAAAGCACCAGCCTTAGAGTCAGGAGTACCTGGGTTCAAATCCGGTCTCAGACACTTAATAATTACCTAGCTGTGTGGCCTTGGGCAAGCCACTTAACCCCATTTGCCTTGCAAAAATCTAAAAGAAAAAAGAAAACAAAAGTCCTGGCCATCAGAGGACTTGTACTCTATTGAAAGAAGCATTGTTGGGGTATTTACGGTACCTTAATATAAAATTTGGATTGTCTTTGGTCATAGAATCTGTATCATCAGTTGGTCTTTGTATATTGCCTGTAGGTTCTGTAAAACTCCCTCCCAAAATTCTCATTTGATATTTAATATTGATCTCTGCCTTATGGAAATGGCAAAGGGAAAAGTCGTGATATGGAAGGGATGACTATATATATAAATTTAGGAGTTATCTTTATGAGGGGGTAATTTAAACTGTTGAAGTAAATGAAATGCAAGAACTTAATTCAACATATATTTACTTGTTAAGAGGCTACTCTGAACAAAGCATTGTGTTGGACCCTGGTAATAATGAAAACAAAAATGAGACAATCATTTTCTTTGCAACTGGAAAGAAGAGATATAAAATATTCACAGATATGTAAATAAGAAGATAATTTGAGAAAGGAGAGAACATTAATAACTGTGGGGGGTGGAGGGGAGGGTATGATCTGAGAAGCAGTTAAATTCTATAATGAAAAGATCATTGAGTCTAGAGTCAAGGAGCCCAGAGTTCTAGCTGTGTGTCCCTGATCAAGTCACTCTGCCTCTATTTTCTCAACTCTAAAGTGGCAATAATAATACTTCTTCCTAATCCTAAGATTATTGCAAGAATCAAATAAGATAAGATCTCTCAAGGTTTAACAAAGGGTCTGGCAAATAGTAGATTTATTCTTTCTCTGTATACTTCAATGGATTCTCATTCTCTTTTTGGCTTCCTAATCTGTATTTCTTCAAGGTCTGTTCTCTACTCCTTCTCTGTTTGTGCTTGTTTGGGGATCATATCTGAGTTCATCCTTGAAGATAAGAATTCCATCTTAGAGATACTAAGGGTATGCATTCCAGATTTTTCTTTGGACTTGTGGAAATGCTTAGTAGGTAAAAGATAGAATTTCCATTCTAATGGACAACTAGTACAGCTAACCTAACTTTCCTTATTAAGGTCTCAATATATGGTGAGTTCACATGAGAAATTAAATGGGAATTTGGAGGGGAGTTTGTGGAAGCTGTGGTCTACATCCAAAGGCCAGCAGATGACAGAAAGAGTTTAGAAAGTGCATAAAATATATGTGTAATATATGTATATATAAAATATCAGTAATATTGACAATAACTCAGAATTCTTTGGTAAAAAGGAAAGGCAATAAATCTTATGCAAATTTTCAGGGGTTATAACCCCAATCCCTACAATATGGAAAGAATAATTCTAGTCCAGTTAAGTAGAATGAAGAATGTGTAAAAAGATTTATAAGGGATATAGAGTATAGAAAATGTATGAGGTTGTAATGTACTAAAGGGGGGGGAATGGGGGAGGGAGGGAGGGAGAGAGAGAGAGAGAGAGAGAGAGAGAGAGAAAGAGAGAGAGAAAATGCTAGCATTCAGTTGGTTAGTTAAAATAAAGATGAGATTTTTTTCCTTTGCCATCCAAGTTCACGAACCTCATGATATCCATTCATAGAAACTCAATCTAAGAACCTCAATTCTAAAACCTAGGGTTGCCAAATGAGAGTAGCATAGATCACATTAGCTGTGCAGAAGAAGAGGGTGATGGGATGCTTGCTAGAATGGAATAGAAGGGTGAATTAAAGATTCCATTACAACTATAGGAGAGGGGGCAGCTAGGTGGTGCAATGGATAGAGCACTGGCCTTGGAGTCAGGAGTACCTGAGTTCAAATGTGACCTCAGACTCTTATTAATTACCTAGCTGTGTGGCCTTGGGCAAGTCACTTAACCCCATTTACCTTGCAAACCCCCCCCCCAAAAATAATAACTATAGGAGACCTGAACATATGCACAGATGTGTTGAAAGAAGCCAAGAGCAGCAAAAAAGTGGAAGGTGTATGAATCAGGAGGGGAAATTGCTATCATTGTCCTAGAGGAAATGGAAAGAAAGGAGATGAAAGGCACAAAGAAAGGGATTAGTCTAAGGATCCTAATATTTTTTTGTCTTAAAATTTGAGAATTTTGAATAAAAAGTAGAATCATAGACTCTGCAAACTGAAGAACTTAGAGGTCTTCCAGTCTATTCCCTATATTGTACAGATGAGAAACTGAGGTGCAGAGGAACAAAATAATGTACCTCAAATCACTGAATTTGAAGAATCACGATTTGAATTCAGGTCTCCTGACCTCTGGTGTTAGAACAGTGTAAAAAATATCTGATTTGGGTTTCAAATCCTAACTCTCTTATTTGCCACCCCAATGATGACTTTAGATCAAGCAATTAAACTTTCTAGGAAGTGGGTTTTTTTAAAAAATCAATAAAATAAGGATGATTAGACTAGATGGTCTCAAAGTTAAGTTCCAACAACAGATCTATAATTGTCTGAACAGATAAGAAAACCCCTCCTGTGTTCTGTCTGAGACTAATAACATCTGTCCTTAATCTTTTTTTATATATTGCCTTTTACAGGTATTTAATAGATGTTCATGGAATTGAACTGAATTATGAGACATGGGATGGGGATAGAACAGTTATATCACACTTTGCATTGTTTCTGCTTTCAAGGGAAATAAAGAAGCCAGGAGACTTAAGAGACATGACAGAATTTTTTTCCTTCAGAGTATATTCTATTCTTGTTGGCAATATTACTTAAACCATAGGAAGTCATTCAGAATGGTGAGGGGATCAGTCACCAGGCCATGAGAACATGGAGTGAGGTAAATTTAGTTTGATGAAGAGACCATACTGCTTTCATAAAGAAAAGAAATAGAGGGTGGCTAGGTTGCTAGGCGTAGTGGATAAAGCACTGGCCCTGGAGTCAGGAGTACCTGGGTTCAAATCCGTTATCAGACACTTAACAATTTCCCCTTTATATTTCCAATACAGAAAAAGACAAAAGTATAAATAGATGGACAAAAATTATTGCTGGAATAGATGTCTCCCAAAAGTTATGCATTTACTTCATTTCTCAGCAAAATTTAATGAAATATTTCACTTATGAAGATAATCATATACCAGAAGGTTATAGTTTGTCTGACCCTTCTTGATATTATGGTATATATGTGTGTGTGTGTGTGTGTGTGTGTGTGTGTGTGTGTGTGTGTATTCAATATGTATATACACAAGTGAGAGTTGATTATGGTATATTACAATGCCAACACAAAGAAAGATTATATAAAAGGAGATTAATTTTGCCACTCAATTATGGTTCAAAAGACTTCGTTGATTTGTTCAATAAATCAGATTCACAGTATTTAAATATGTATTCAAATACATTCAAATTATATTCAGATTATATTAAACATATTCAGATTCACAGTATCATAAAATGGAAACCAGGTAGGAAGGAAAGGGAATAGCATGTGTACAGTGCCTTTTATGTGTTTACTATTATCTCATTTGATTGTCTCAATAACCCTGGGAGGTAGATACTATTATCCTTATTTTACAGTTAAGAAAACTGAGGATATACTGCTGTTAAGTGAATTGCCCATTGTCTCACAGCTAGTAAAATCAGATTTGACCAGGGGCCTCCTGACTCCAGCTCTATTATTCTATCCATTGTTTCACTTACCTGTCCTAAAAATAATGCATAAGCACTCAAATCAATTCTTCTTTCCTCTCTGGCCAGCATTTGTTCTTTCCAGGGATCTTTACAACCATCTAACTTAAGAGTTCACATTTCTGGTTAAGGAACCCTGAGAAGGAAAAGGAACTAGAAGTGCTACTGAGTCAGCCCCTTTCTAATTTCAGAGTGTTAGTGGAGTATTAAGTCTAGATTTGCTTTTTCACATAATGGCTTTGTCCCATGTTATTCCAGGGCTCTGGTACCTGCTCACTCTGGAGTTTCTCTGTTTGATCCTGGAATTATCCATATGGTATTAGTCACTGCTATCTCTAGGATCTATGATACTGAAATGAATTAGTTAAGAACATATCTAACAAAAGTAAAATAAAGCATTATTCTTGTGTTAAATCATTTGCAAATATACTGATCAACTCTATAATTGTTTACATGAAAAATCTAAGGCTTTTAAAAAAAGACTATAAGGTCAATATGAGTTTAGGTATAATAAAGCAGATAAAAAAGTCTAATGAATTCAGAAGCCTAATAACCACATACTTAATAACAAGAAAGAGTGAAGTTTTGGTACCACTTTATATGTAAAGGGAAGATCACATTAGGATATTGTTTTCAGAACTTTTCATTTTAAGAATGACAATGCCAAATTGAAAGTATCCATAGGAAGTCATTCAGAATGGTGAGGGGATCAGTCACCAGGCCAAGAGAACATGGAGTGAGGTAAATTTAGTTTGATGAAGAGACCATACTGCTTTCATAAAGAAAAGGAATAGAGGGTGGCTAGGTTGCTAGACGTAGTGGATAAAGCACTGGCCCTGGAGTCAGGAGTACCTGGGTTCAAATCCATATCAGACACTTAACAATTACCTAGCTGTGTGGCCTTGGGCAAGCCACTTAACCCTGTTTGCCTTGCAAGAAAACCTGATAAAAAAAAAAAAAAGGAATAGCATCTTTTTTGTCTTGACTTGAGACAGAATTTAAAAGCTAAGAGAGACAGAATTTCATTCTATAGTCCAAAGCAGGGATAGAATACTTTGAAAGGTACTATATTCCCAATTATTTGAAATCTTTAAACAGAGGACTGATCCCTTGGATTCATGGTCAGGTTCAAGATGAATTGATGGCATCTAAATTACCTTCCAACTTTGAGGTTCTAAGACTAAGTCTTTTAATATATCAAAATATCACACTGTCTTAGTTGGAATTAGGGGAAATCTGTTCCTTTTGGATCCAGATCCCTAGGCAATTAAGGAAACATTAACTATCTTCTAACTTCTCTCATTGGAATCTATTTTAGATTGATGAAACTATCATGAGCATTATTCTCCAAGGAGGTTTTGAAAAGCACTGTATGCAGCTGTGGAATCTTCCGGAAGGAAGATTTTTGATCTCTTCATGTTATAAAGGTTAAACTTAGCCTAGAGGAACACCTGCCTCCATGAAATGGAAAAGCTGCTTTTCCTTCCAGTTTCCTGCAGACACTTTTCCACCCATTGTATATATTATCAAATAATACTTTTAACATTTCAGGGAAAAATTGAAGTATACAGGACTTTTCAATCTATCTACTTCAATTCCTGGATCATCAAAAATTTTCTTCCAGTACTACACATTCATGTATTCTCTAGGGATTTCAACTCAAAAAGCAATTTTTTTTTAGGTTGGATGTTTCTGGGGAGGTGGGTAATGGAAATGATGAAGTGAACATCAAACTAGAGAAGAATCTCTTCAGGCAGTTTAAGAAAACTAAATAGCCTTGAATAAACATTACTATTTCCAGTAACAACAAAAGTCCTCAAAGCATTCTTTAAAAAAAATAATAATAAAGTGGAGCATGAAAATGTTGAATAAATCAGTGAAATGTCTAAATAAAAAAAGCTACATAACTTCCTGGTCAAAAGGTCTTTTTACTAATTATGAACTTGCAAAAACAACTCGCAACAAATGTATTATGTCTGAAATATAAATAATTTTCAACTCTCAGATAAATGCCTGAAGTCGTAAACTGTTGAATGCTCCAAAAGTTTAACATTGTGTAAAGAATATGGCAATTGAAGGTCATATCTTTAAGTTGCTAAGATGACCAAAGATTTTTTTTCCTGCAGATTTACAGTCATAACTGGATTGTAAATATGCTTAAGTTAAAGACACAGGTTTTTTCATAATTAAATTATTTATGGGTCTAGTTTACCAATTCATGGGTCAAAAAGAGATACTTGGAATAAATCCTTAGATTATATATGTAATGAAGACTAACCTTTCTTGACTGTTGTCTACCCAGTAAAAGAGCTATGTGGCATATAACCCAACCTTTCTAGCACTAGGGATGTGAAATCAGGTGAAAGGACAGTCTATTATTTTTTCTTTATCTATCTTTTTAATTATTACCCGTGGTAGTCTTACTTAAGTATGCTTCCTAGGATGGGAGTGTCAATGAGAGGAAATCATCTAAGCTGTTTGTGGTTAAAAGAAAATAGTAAGGAAGAGAGTAGTTACCCTTGGAGCAACCTGAGGTAGGAAATAGAAACAAGATAAATGAGGTACAAGTAAAAGATGGGAGAGGTGTGGCTAGACAGTAGTTTATCTGAAACAGATTTAAGGATTTTGATGCAATGAAAATATGAGTCAGCAGTGGAATATGACAGCAAAAAAAAAAGAGTTATATGATCTTAGGTTGCATTAAGGGAAGAAATATTATTCAAAGCTTAAAAATGAATCCTATTATTGCATTTTTGTCCTAGTTGAAACATATATGGAAAATTATGTTTAGTTTTGGGTGCCTCATTTTATCCCCCCCACACAATCTATTTTTATTTTTTAATTGATGTTTTGGTTTTTCCAAATTGCATATATAAAAATAAACATTCTTTTTAAATTTTGAGTTCGATATGTTTTCATCCTCCTTCCTTCCTCTTTCTTCTCCCTGAAACAGTAATAGGTTATTCATGTGCAATTATACAAAATATATATTATTTATGTTGCAAAAGAATATACCAACCAAAAAACCATGAAAAAATAAATTGAGAAATATTATTCTTTGATCTGCATTCAGACTTCATCAGTTCTTTCTCTGGAAGTGGATTTTTTCAGAAAAGCCTTTGTTCATTATATTGCTGAGAAAAATGAAGTCATTCAAAGTGGATCATTTTAATATATTGCTGTTACTGTGTACAATGTTTTCCTGATACTGCTCACTGAACTTTGTATCAGTTTATGTAAGTCTTTTCATTTTTTTCTGAAAACATCATGCTCCTCATTTCTTATATGAGTGCCTCATTTTAGAAAGAACATTTAGCCTACTATAAAGCATCCTAAGAAGGGTAAGCAGAATGATAAAGAGCCTTGAGATCATGCCATAGTAAAATCAATAAGAGAAAATGGATATATTTAGATAAAGAAGACTTAAAAGGGGAGCATGATAGTGAGCATTTAGTAGTGAGATTAGATTTGTTACATGTAGATCTTGAATATTGAAGAGGAAGCTGCAAAGAGGCAAATTTGAGCTTGAGAAATAAGAAATAAAATTTTCAAAAAATCACCTGGATGACAATTTTTCTATTATGTTGTTTAGGAATTTTTTCAGATATATGTTAGACTAAATGAACTTGGAGAGACTTAACAAAATTTGAGAAATCACCTTGACAAAGAAAAAGTCCATTTATTTTCTTTTTTTTTATAATAGTGTAAGCAAGGAGAGAACAAGTGAAGATATAGGCACTCTCAATGGAAAAAAAAGTGATGATTATAATAAGATTATTTTCTATACCATTCAGTTGGTACTTAATATCATTCCATATTATACTGGTAATTGATGTTTTCTTTCCCTATTAGACTGGAAATTTCTTGGGGGCTAAGAATTATATCTTCGACTTCTTTTTATCTCTCATAGGAGAGTTCAGGGCTTCTTAGAAGGTTCTCAGATTGATGGTTCTTGAATAAATGTTGCATCTGAAATGGAAAGAGCACTGTGGTCCATATTGATCCTATTGAATTAATTCATCTCCTAAACTGTTACTTCACAAAATAGTATAAATGTTAATGAGAGATAGTAATTTACTAGGCTCAATTCTTCTTTTTTTTTTTTTTTTTGAGTTATGCTTCTGCCTACATACTGGGGTGTAAGGTATGTGGTGAATTTTGTAATTCATGTTAATCTATTCACCAGAAAATTATCCAAACTCCAATCTTAATAAAAAATAAAGAAGAGATGGAAGCTAAACATATTTAGGCTGTCTCTTTGCATACCCCAAGGAGTACAACATAAGCAGATATTGTTTCTACAAGATTGACATTAGTGTAGCCTTACCAATTTTTCCATTCTAAGTTATTCTTCTTTTAGGGATAGTCAAAAAGATGACTGATGAAGCTAAAGGCAGAATGAGTAAATTATAGGATTTCTTTTTTTATAATCTGATGACCTAAATCTCAGAGACTATACTATATAACTAGCATATTCCAGAGTTGGATTTAGTATGATTTGAGGAATGTATGTGGATAGCAATATAGCTCATGAAATGTCTTTAGTTCTCTGTCATCTTTAGTAGTCTTGACTATTATCTTGCCACTGGACTTTGATGACTCTGGAAGAGAGTGTGAGGCTGATGACTGTCACTCTGTCTCACTTAACTCCAATTCAGAGTCAAAAAATGAAAGACAAACAATAATAACAGCATATGTCCTTATCACTCCACAAAAACAGAATTCCCCCACCCCTAATCCCCCTCAGCTCAGTTGTCTGGTTTTAAAAATGTGATTTCATCATGTATTTATTTAAAAAGAATAGTAAGTTGTGCATAATAGATTTACAGTTTCACATGCAGCAATCTTTTTTATTCTAAACTATGTCATGGAAATATTCTTGTTTTATTCTATAAATTAAAAACAAAGCAAATAAAGATGTGATTTTATTACTAACTTGAGGCAATCACAGAATCCTAGATTTAGAGTGAGAAGGTATAATAGAGGTAATCTAGTCCCACCCGTTCATTGAGAATTGACTTGCCCAAAAATCGAATAGTTAGAATTTCTAGTTTCTGTTTCTATTCTGTCTTTAGTCTACAACATTACATTTAATCTCTGTTATTCTATCTATATAATGGGGATGTCATATTGATGATACAGAATTATGGATGGAAATAAAAAAAAAAAACACAGTGGAAATGTCAAAAACCCCAAAAACCAATCCCATTCTACAAAAGGTTATAAATAGCTTCCTAACATTATTCATCAAACACAATGAGAATTATTTTGTGCTGAAGATTAATTTTGCTATGGTCCTCCTTTCCAGCTCTACCACCTTCTCTGAAAAGTCACAGCGGAGCAACTCATTCCCAACCCTCTTTCACACTATGAAGACCAGTTGAGTAAAGCTGAAGATTTTTTGCTTTTTTGGGTACAGGGTATGAGGTATCTGTATGTATGCAGGGTACAGGGTTAGAGAGGGTCATGAGTCTGGGTCTCTTTATAGGAAGGGTTTGGGACTTGATTGAGAAGTGGGCTTTTGTAGGACAAAGGTGGAAATCTCTTTGGAGAGTCGAAAGAAAGACTGCCAACTCTTCAGTGAAAAGGTAGTATTCAGGAACCTAAGTAAAGAAGTTCACTTTGAGTGCATGGAGGTTTTACTGGAAAGCAACAAGGATGAGAAATCGGAAGACAAGAATCCAGACCAGCTAACTGGCAGACCTTGGTCCAGTCACTAAACCCCTAGGTTTTAATTTCATTTGTAAAATAAGGTGTGAGACCTCTAAGATACCCTGAAGCTTGACTACTTAAGGTGTAACCTTAGGTAAGTTGCTAACTTCTGACCCATTTCCTCAATGGAAAAATCAGGAAATTGTTTGAGTTGATCTTGATAAGGTCACTACCTAAACCCTAGATAGTCTCCCTTTTAAACCACTCTTATCTTGTTTGTAGAAAAATGTTTGCACTTGGTTTCTTCAGGGTGTATTGGAAGCCCCTTGAGGACAGGAACTGTTTTTGCCTTTCTTTTGTCCTCATCATTTAAGCACAGAACCCGGCACATAGAAACCACCTAAAAATGCTGGTGCCTAGATTTTCTATTTCTAATAGATAGTAGGCCGTGACACAATGAAATCTTTAATTTGGAAATTTAGCTTAAAAATATATTAGCATACTTTAATATTTACTTAACTTGCAAGTATAATTCCTCTAAAGCCCAGCACAGAAGAAAAAAAAAATTGAATCCTGACCCCTTCCTAGTAATAAAGCCTTTCCCTTTTCTCAGCTGTCTGTACACGTATTCATCTATTCATTCAAATCAGCATTATGGTTACACAACCAGGGCACACTCAGTAGATACTGTCTAACTGGTAAGATTGTGATCCAATTAAAAAAAAAGAATATCAGAAATGACACCTAGACATACCTTAAAAGTCAGGGCACAATCAAGTGTAAGTGTAGCTAGAAGTGATAGGAGATGAAAGAAAATTCGGGAGCCAGCGAACTCGGATCCTTGTTTAAAGTCTACAAGTATCCTACTAGAAATCTCATACTATGACATCATCGATTTCATTACCTTTATCTGCATCCTAGCTAGGTTTACTCCTAACTTTTATTGTTTTTTTTAATCAATCTAATATTCCCCTTAGTCCTTAATCTAATTTTTTACTATACTTAAAAAAAAATAGAAACCCAGTACTTTTTTTTTTTACCCTTCAGGTCTTAATTGCAATGCATTATTATTTTTGTGAAGGGTAGTCTCACTGTGGCAAAGAGTTAAAGACGTCACTTTAAATAACAAAAGCTGAACACTTTACCCCACTTTCAGTCTCTCATCTATTCATCCTTTTCATTGTGAACTTTGCTATTTCAGCTTTCTAAGCTCTTCAACTACCTGCCCCTAATTTGTATTCCTGGGAAGAGGCCTGGCTGGTTATTTTGCATTTGTGTGCTAATGTTGATGAGCTTGCTTCTCAGGGGGGAGAGGAGGGCAGGAAGGTCCCCAAGGGTTGAAGTGGGGGTGGGGGGTGAAGGTGCCAGAGGGGTTGTTTGCTGGGAGAGTCATGCTGAATTTTAACCTTGAATGCTTTCTTATACAATTCAGCACAAAGCCTTCTTGATGGAACTGGGGACACCCAGTGAAAAACCTTCCTGTTTATATACACCTTTAAATAAAATTGACTTTCCTGAGACTGATATGGTGGACATAGAGAAAGTCTCTAGCCACTTCAGGAATACTGAAGAACAGGAAAATACATGTGTGAAAGAACCTAAATAGGGAGAGAGAGAGACCTTATCAGAGAGACCTTATCAGTCAAATGGAAAAAAAAAAATATCCCTTGAATTTGGAGTGGGGGGGAGCTTAACATTTTATTAACATCAAGTGGGGGTTGTATGTGTGAGAGAAAATGAAGGGTCTCCTATAGCAAAGAATTTTTTTTGTTTCCTTAAAACATTCCAAGTTCACCAAGTTTCACAAAAAAACTCATTTATCAAAAGAAATTCACGCTTGCATATATTAGTGCTTGAATTAGTTTCTGCTTAGTTGTTCTTTGTTTCTTTGGATTTGGATGACAAACATATAGCAAAAAAAAACCATTTTATCAGTCCTAATCAAGAAGTCTAAATAAATCAGATACATTCATAGAAAGACACATACATTCATCTGTATGTAGTACAGATATACATACACATGTTACAATCATTTTTGAAGTTAAACACGTTTTTAGGCTAAATGCTTAAAAATTTTATTTAGCATTCATTTAACTGAGGTCACAGAAAAGAACGAAGTCATTATGAATAATTAGTAATACAAGTAATTTAGTTTCTAATTAACCAAGCTATGACAAAGTATGCATTGGTAGGCATTGTAGTTTACAGCTGTTGAGGTGTGCATATTAACCAATGTTTCTCCAGGAAAATTTGATTTTCTTTCTAGCTTTGTCCCTAAATCAACCCTGTACTGAAGGGCAAAGGATATGAAAATACTAATGACTCTCCTTTAACTTGGCAATAAATTAAAACATTCAATTGAATATTAGCATTAAACCTGAGAACAATTCATTCTTTTTTCCTCTGAAGAATTCATCCCTTCTCTAACAACATTCATGACGGATCAGAAATTCAGTAGCCAGAGTTCTGGAGCAATGGATCAGAAATCATTGCTCTAATTCTAATGTTTTCAATTCCAAGTCAAGAGTGGGACATTAAGCAAATGTCATTAGTAGTTTAAAAAAAATTAAATTTGCAGAAGAAGGGGATTTTAGGGATCATTAGGTCCTTTTTAAGGTTGAACATATTGAAGCTCAGAAAAGGTAAGTAACTTATCTCAGGTCATATAACTAGTTGTCAATCAATTAACATTTATGAAATACCTTCTAAACTCTAGGCACTGTGATGAATATAGGCATACAAAAATAGAGGCAATAACTGGCTTTCACATTGGACTTTAAAGTTTGCAAAGAATTTTTATATATTTATCTCATTTGAATCTCATGTTATCCTTATTGGAAAGACATTAGTACTGGGTATTCAAAGGGTTTGAAAAGGTGCAGTTAAATGATAAAGCAGATAAAGACTGGTCTTGGAATCAGGAATACTCTTCCATGAGTTTCAAATCCTATCTCAGGCATTTATTGGTTGTGAGACACTGAGCAAGTCATTTAAACTTCTGCTTGCTTCAGTTTCCTTATCTGTAGAATGGGGATAAAAGTGCACCTACATCTTACAGCTTTTGTGAGGATCAAATGAGGTCCAGCATATTATTAGCAACACACACACACACACACACACACATATATATATATATATATATATAGATAGATAGATAGATAGATAGATATATAAATAGATAATAGATAATATAGATATGTATACATATATACATATATGATAGCTATTATTATCAAATTAAGTTGTATGCCAATGTCTTGAATTATTAAAAGGAAGATAGAGATATTAAGAACTTTTCCTCTTTTTGAGGACAAGGTTTTAGAACTGAAAGGAACTTTAGAATCCTAGCTTTAGAAATGGAAGAGACCTGAGAAGCCATCTAATCCACTTCCCTCATTTTACAGATGAGGAAACAAGGCACAGAAAAGTTATGAAATTATTTAAATATAGGACTAGAGTAACAAGAGACCTCAGAGAATATTTGATCCCAAACTCTCATTGTACAGATGAGAAGGTTTATTAATGACTTGTCCAAGTTTATACAGGAAATAAAGAGGAGAAATGGGATTTGAATCAAGGCCTTTTGTTTCTAAATTCATTATTATCTTCCACTGTTTCATATTGCCTTTCTGGACACATGGACTTGGTCTAGTTTTTTATAACTTTCTTATGTCATGGATCCCTTTGGAAATCTGGTAAAGATTTCTTGGAACAATGTTATTAAATACATAGACTAAGATACTTAGGATTTCAAAGGAACCCAATTATATTAAAATAAAGATGCAATTTTTTTTCACATGCAAATTCACTTATTCCCAAAAAATCTAATCATGAAACTTTTGGAAGAAAGGAAAGGTCTGTTTAAGAACTCCTAGGTGAGATTAGCCCCCTTACTTTATGGATAAGGAAATAAAGATACTGTTAACAACACTTTTCCTGTACAACATACCTTGGAATCTTAATAATGCTAAAGGTCAAGTTTGGCTAAGAATTAGAGATAATTTTCTTGAATTCATATGTTTAATCTTGAAATTACTTGATTGTGCAAAAATTATATGCACATTATTATTCTGAGTCAAGATTTCTGATGCTTAATAAAGGGGAGGGGGCATCCTATGGAGATATATGGATCTGTTTCTTGTTAAATGCATTTATTACTCACATCATTATATGGGATACAGTAAGAAAGGCTAAAATGCAGCTGATATGAGAATTAGAGAGTATTTAGAAAAGGAGACTTTGAAAGATGTTGACATAAAGTGTGAATTAGTGCTAGTCCTAGCCACTGAAATGAGCTCAGATCCTGACTTTCTACCTCTACCACCCTCCAAGTTCTACTGCAGTGCAGGTCTCCAGTTAGTATCAAAAAGCATTGTAGAATATAGCACTTAACTCAGGGCAAAGTACAGGGTAGTCCTTCACCATCTGGTTGTTAAGAGAATAATTAATACTGTACAGACTGGAGAGGGAAGAGACTGGACTCCTTGGTGCTGAGTGATGGGCAGCAACAGCCTTGGTACTGCTTGATGACTTAGCTTCTTCCCAAACAGCCATACATGTCCAATAACTGTCCTTAATCCTTTCTCTTGCACCCTCAGATGGAATGCTTTGAGATTCTGAGAAAGTTCTATTGGATGTATGTTGAAGAAAGTGATTTGGACCAGAATTCTGTTGGATTAGGGATGGTTATCGAGAAGAGTCACTTTTTGGTATAGTAGTAGCCCACAGCAAAAGCCTAGGCAACAATGGCCACAGAGTTGGGAAGTTTTGAGAGCATCCTCAAGTCCTTGGAGGAACTATCTTATTTTGTCCCCTTTCATACCTTTCTGAAGGAATGAATAAGAAAGAAAAAGTCCCTACAACCAGTATCATCACTTCATGCTCAAGTCTCCATCACTATTGGCTTTCTTTCTTAACATGCATTTCTACTGCCCCAAGGCCAAAAGGACAATAGTTGGATATAAAGAAGTCAAATTATAGAAGGGCAAGTGAACTTTTGGTCCGACTGTTCGTAGGAAAAGGAGCAAGTTGAATTAGTGGAACTGGTTCTTGGGGAACAGTGTCACTCTGGCCCAGTCATGTCCCATGCATATAGAAATAGAACTTTTCTGGGCTTGGCACTAAGATATAGATGTCTATCTTACTTTCCTATTTTGTCACCTTATGTCTCATGTGGGTTCTATAAGGCTCAACTTGGTGCAATTCCTTCTCCCTTGTAACATTGTGATCACTACTACATATAACTTGGTGTTTCACTGCATCCAGAGTCATCTCCAGTTGTCCTGATCTGTATCTTGCAGCTAGCCCAGATGGTTCCAGAGGACAAAATGACACTGGTGACTTTGCACAGTCTTCCCTCACATAAATCCAATGAACTTGCATGTCATGCTATAACCTTCTTGACATCATAGACCTCTTCAAGAATAAAGGACGGGGTGGGGGGGGCGACTAGATGGCACAGTGGATAGAGCACTGGCCCTGGAGTACCTGAGTTCAAATCCAGTCTCAGACACTTAATAATTACCTAGCTGTGTGGCCTTGGGCAAGCCACTTAACCCCATTTGCCTTGCAAAAATCCTAAAAAAAAGAATAAAGGACAGGGGCAGTTAGGTGGCATTGTGGATAGAGTACTGTCCCTGGAGTCAGAAGGACCTGAGTTCAAATCCGATCTCAGACACTAAATAATTGCATGGTTGTATGAACTTGGGCAAATCACTTAACCCCATTGCCTTAAATAATTTTTAAAAGAATAAAAGATATAGGGCAGCCAGGTTGCACAGTGGATAGAACATCCTATCCTGGAGTCAGGAGGACTTGAGTTCAAATGTGATCTCAGGCACTTAGCAATAACCTTGCTGTGTGACCTTGGTCAAGTCACTTAACCCCCTTGCCTTGTTAAAAAAGAACCAAAATTTAAAAGAAAAAGAATGAAGAACCAACAACAATGATAATATAAAGAGAAGATATGTTATTTAGAGGAAATAAAGATGGGGGGGGTCAGCAAATCTGAATAGCTTGAGAAAGCTTCACAGTTTAGGAAATAGACTCCTTATACAAGCCATTTAGCTTCATACCTCTGAAGAACTGAGATGGAAGTAGCAAAAGGGAGAAAATACAGAACTTTTGAACTCACTTTTAATCTTGATGAGTGAACAGATGCACAAAAGGAAAAAATCATCCATAAATGAATCTGAATAATTTGTTCCTGCTTGGAACAAATTTAAATGTAAGCCATTTGAGAATCTTGAGCATTTCTTTAATGACAACAAAATAGGAAGGAAGGTTGTATCAGTAAATGTTTAACAACTGACTCTCTGGGGAAATTGGTAGATATATGTATCATACGTATTAAAGTTATGTATATACCTAAACAAACATTTTCAGGTCATACTTTTAAATTAAATTGCATATTGTCTATCACTTTCTCAATTCTAGGCCCCAGAGTTAAACAACAAAATAATAAATCAAGCCCTGCTTTGCAGTGAGTGTTGATTTTCATGGTATAAATATTCATATTGTCAATCTACTCTCAGAGCCTATATGAGCTAGCTCTAGCTCATCTGGAGGAAGACACACAAAGTTAGGAAATAATTTGGAGCTTAGGAAAGCATGTGTAGAGCATTTTGGAATTCAGTTCAATTAGGCAAGTATTTAGAGACACATACAGAACTAGATGCTAGGGATATAAAGACAAATTTTGAAATAATTCCTACCCTCAAGAAGCTTTCAATTTCCTAGAAAGAATTGTATAGTCTGATCTTGGAGTAAGGATAGACTTTATTTAAAAATTTATTTATTTAAACAATTGTAAAGATTTCAGGTAGTGATAAAAGAATAGTCAACTCCTAATTGAGGCCATCTTTGAAGGACAGATTTAGATAATAGTATACAACTTTTAATCTGCTAATTTATTTTAGTTTTGCTTTTTAAATGTTTTATTGATGCTCACTCTCTCTGTCTGTCTCTGACTCTCTTTTTTGTAAAGAACTGTTTCATTTCTTATTGCTATTCACCAATGGGACCCTTCCTTGTCACTGACAGACAATTAAGCAAAATAAATCAGTCCTTTAGCTATGTCAGAAAATTTATTAATGTGTTCATTTCTATCAAGATCTTGACAAACTGCTTATAGGTATGCAAACAAGGAATATTAATGATTTTGTTAGTAGAATAAGAAGGGACTCAAAAAAACTCTGAAATTTTGGAATAGATTATTTTGTACAGAGGAACTCCAGGAGAATGGAAAAGAGCCCTGCACTTGCAATAAGGAGAGAGTTGAGTTAAATGATGGGCAAAATCACTTGAACCCTGGGAGCTTCTGTTTCCCTCATTTGGACTCTACTGCTAATTCTCTGAATCTCTTTTACCTCTATGGTACTGCATCCTTCTCACCCTAGAAAAATCATTCCACCTTGTGAAACCTCTTCTTCAGATTGGTCAGTTCTTTCTGAAATTTGCATGCCTGAAGCCAGCCATTATTATGAATGAATGAATTATGAAGGGGGCCATTCTCCTGACAATACAATATGAATTATTTTCCACCATCAAGTTCCCAGAGTAAATAGTTACACCTTTATGCATTTTTTATGTGTTTTCTTTCCCCATAAAAAAGTAAGTTCCTTGAGGGCAGAGACTGTTTTTCATTTTACTTGTAATTATAATTCCAGAGCTTAGGACAGTACCTTACACATAAGAAGCTCTTAATGAATGTTTTTTGATTTGACTTGTTGGACTAAAATAGGGTTGATGATAGCAGCTACCTCACAAGATTGTTGTGAGAAACAGATGAGATAATATATGTAAATTACTTGGCAAATCTCAAGGTGCCATATAAATGTTAATTATTCTAATTATTTCTGAAACCACCTTATTATTAAATATTAAAACTGGTTCTTAATAACATAGTCTGATTGCACTGAATGGGCTTAAATTAGCCAAAATCCTAGTGAGACCAAGATATGTTTTAATCTTCATGCTCATGTAGGTTAAAGTATTTCCTGTTTGGCAATTACTAATTGAACAAATCATGTCAGGTTATCTGTGGAGATTTTGAAACAAGTATTGGAGTTATTAAATTCCATGCAGATTAATTTTGTTCAGGACAGTGCATTTATACTGGATACACATCACAGACTTCTATAGCATGTGGGTCCAGACTCAGCAACTCTGTTTCCTGGTACTCATTGTTTTCATTATAAATTATTTTAGTGAGGCTTTTAGCAGAAAAAAAAATGACTGTAAAGTCAACTTAATTTTCCTTTTCCCCATTCTGAATGGGGGAAAAAGCCAAATAAACTGGTTTAAGAGTATGTTAAAGTGCATTGAATACTTTTCACATGCTCTGACCAGAGATGTCAAAGGGAGGGGGAAAAAAAGGAAAGAAGGGAAGAATCTCTCTCTACTCTCCATTTGTACAGTAGTCATCATTACTCAGGATAAAGACTTGAAATCTATTACTGGTTCTGAATATAAAGTTATGCTCTTATTAATTGTAGGACCTTAGACAAACCATACCTTCTCTGAGCTGGTTTCCTAATCTTTAAAATGGGAGCTTTGAATTAAATAACCACCAATGTCTCTTCCTAATCTAGATCTATGATTCTGTGACAATATGTACCAGACTTAGATATTTCAGGATGGATCAAGAACCCAAGAAAACTAGTGTTATTTACCTGTCATTCTGCCTCTCCTTTAGAGAATAAATTCTCAAAAGTAGGAGCTAGGAAGAATTTTTGTCCCTTCTTCATTTGGATAGGTCCTCTGTGGAGTATAGGATCAGAAGATCATTGATTTAGAAATAGAAGGAACTTTTTTGAAATCATCTGATCCATTTATACAGATGAGGAAACTGAGGATGAAGGAGGTTTAGTGATCTCCCCAAGATCAGAAAAAAAATAAGTGACAAACCTAGGATTCAGACCCAAATCCTCTGCTCTAAATTTATTTCACCTTCATGTTCTTTATGAAAAGATAGGGATGAGGGGCGGCTAGGTGGCACAGTGGATAGAGCACTGGCCCTGGAGTCAGGAGTACCTGAGTTCAAATCCGGCCTCAGACACTTAATAATAATTACCTAGCTGTGTGGTCTTGGGCAAGCCACTTAAATCCATTTGCCTTGCAAAAAAACCTAAAAAAAACAAAGATGAGAACTATACAGGATAAGGCATCAGTGAATTGTGGCATTCTATAAAAGAATACCTAAATTGATATGGTCTTGAAGATAACAAAGGACTGAAGCACTCATTGTGAAGATACTAAAGTGCTTTGCTAGAGAAGAAAGTATAAGAAATTTATTAAGTGAAACAATCAACATGAAAATCAACAAGAATTTATTGAGCAGTAATTTTATGGACCTATAAAATGAAAAATATGAGAATTCAAAGAAACTTGAGAAGATATATGAACTGAAACAGAGAGAAATATGCAGAAACAGGAGAAACATTTATACACTAACCAAAATAAGGTAAAAGAAAACATCATTGAAAGACGTCAATGCTGGGGAAAATAAGACACAAAGGCAAGTATCTTTATGAACCAAACTGAGAGAAATGCCATTTTCCCCCCCTTTATGAGCTGGTGTTATGAGTTGCTTCTAAGGGCATGAAGGAATGCTTCCATATCCTTGGAAATTATTTTCTACAAAGCAGGAAATATCTTCTGGTCTGTGTACAGTAACTGATCTGAATGAAGCCTGAAGAATCCTTTTACAGAGATGGAGACAGAGAGGGTGGAAGGGTGGAATAAAATGCTTAAGGGAAACTCACTTGCTTAATTGGACTGGAATGACTTTACAACTAGAGGAAATCATGAGCAGTGAGAAGCTAATACATTTCTCTTTGCCTCTTTGCTCTTGGGATAACAACAAATGCTACTCAGTATCTACAGATTTATTTTTCCTCTTTTGTCTTGAGTAATAATTGTAGGGATAAAAATGTAGTCCCATTATCCTCCCCAATCAGTGTGCATGCATTTTAGCTAGATAATTTTACCTATTTCTGACATCAAATAAAAACAGCTGATATGATTTTTTTATGTGTAAAATTTATATTATTCAATAAGTTTTACGTAACACTTTTCTTTCTGACCTCATTAGTTAAATGGTATAATTATTATCATTTCTATTCAAGAAGGTGAGGAAAATGAGGCTAAAATAGGCTAAGGGACCTGACCAAGATTAGGCTGCTTATAAATGAAGAACTAAGACTCAAACAAAGGTCTTAAGATCATAAGATGTCGATTGGAAAAAGGACTTTGTCAATTATCTTCCAACTAAAACTTCCATGCCTTTCCTACTATATTATGTTTTCTTTCTAGAATGCTAATTGAAGTGAACTCTTAAGAATGAAAGATAGGATCTTACAGTATTTTAATAGTAAATCTTAAGTAAGGTTATCATGTATTATCTCCTATTTGGGAACTGAAATTTGGGTCAAATCCATAAAATGAGTAATTTTCCTATAACCATATCACCATGAATTTATTATAAACTCTAGTCATAATTGAAACATAGGATGCCACAAAGAACTTGCCATGAAACTAATACTTATTTTAGCTACAAAACATTGATTTACATAACCAGATATGCAAACATTATAGATGATAAAATGGCATATAATAGATTCAAGGCAGCAGGAGGCAACAAAAGAAATTTTCCCATTTCTAATCAGGGCTGCAGTTCAGGATGAGATAATCTGTCATAGTTGAGATAGAGGGGAAAAAAAAAAGCAAGAGGTTGACATATTTTGGCTTGATGATTAGTTCCAACTATGGTTCAGATAGAGTGGGGAAAACAACTAAAGCAGGTCTTTGCAAAAGAAAACAGATGCAACATGGAAATGTAAAACCCAACTTTGTTTTTTAAAAAGCTAAGCAAGCACATTCTGAGTCTTGTAAAAGAAAACTTTTGATAGTGTTTCCAAAAGGATTTCATTTGATAGCTTAAATACAGTTTGAAGAAAGATTGTTTTCATTTTAGTGCTCCTTTTTGTTCTCCTACCCCACAGACTTTCTCATATAGACTTCTTTTAGTAATATTGCCTCAAGCAAAGCCCTGCTTGTACACTGGGGGACAAACATAGCTACAGATATTCTTGCCCCATAATCCCACAGTATTCTAATGCATTATTCTGCTGGGTGATGTGCCAGCTCATCTGTAAGAGACTGTAAGAATACTTAGCATGCTGATTTTGTATTCTCCAATAGTCAGCATTACATCAAATGAGTCTTTTGAGAGGATCTTGGATAGCAAGAAACCCATTGCTTACGATTATGGGATTTTTTCTTTTGACAGGCAGCTAAAGGGCACATATCTTGGAATATACTGGCAATATAAACTGGTCTAGAAGAGTTCCGAATTAAGGAGTGAAATGAAAAGATCAAAAATAAACAGAAAAAAATTACATTTCAAATTTGGGCTTATATGTGTATATATATATATATTAATATATATATATATACATATATATGTCATAGGTAATTTATACTAGGTATCAGCATATGAAGCCATGTATGAATTATAAAGTGTATTTTATATAATATCTTAGTACATGGTGCTTATATCTATAGAAAGTGAACTATTAAGTCATAATTTAAATTTAAGATTGTGGCAATAGCGACCTGATTTAGTCTATCTTTAGGAGATCATAATCTTATGTGCAAAATTTCCCCATTTTTCCCCCCTTTCCTACATGTGTGAAAAGGGTCAAGAGCAGTTGGGATGGCTAGCTACTCTAGCACATTTTTTGTGGTCAATTTAAAACATTTATAGAGTTTTCTTCATCCTGACTGATCATCCAATTTTATTTTTGCAGATGAAGTTGAAATGGCCAAATTAGGAAAGCTGCAAAATATAAAGGAAAAACAAGAAAAAATAGCAATAATGATTAGGACAATCTTATTTTTTTTTTATTCACATACTACTCTTTTGTGACCATTCCCCCTTCTTTCACTGTCTTTTCCCCACCCCACTATCCCCCTCAAAAATGAGGCCCTCAACATAAACAAGAACCTGGATGTTTACTGTGCTTTGTGCACACCCTCCAGTAGGGCTTGGATTCGGACACCCCCTCCCCCGTGGTTCCACAGTTCAGTGGCTTGGCTTAGGTGGGTTTGGAAATGCCGTAGAATGGCTCTTTGTTGATTTTCGCTTGTGCTAGGGCCTAGTGTTGCCGTGAAGCAAAATGCTATTGAATTTGTTCACTCAGGCAGAACACTCAACAGGAAGGAAGGAAGCAGCCATTCTTTCTGGTCCTATTGTCTGACCACCAGGCTTAAGCAATCAAACAGCTCTGTGGCCAGGGCTCGGGTGCTTGCCGGCCTGTCTGTTTTCTGGTGGGCGTGGGGGGAGGGGGGCACAGGGATGGATGGAAGCCCGACTCCTTATGGCTTTTACTTTGTTCTTGATACACTCCCAACTGCATCTTTTCATGGCTCAGACTCAGGTACCCATTTTCCGGCTCTGGAAAAGAGAAAGAGAGTATGACACAGACAGAGATGGGGGTCAGAATGTGCGTGATTTGGAAAGACAATTAAGTCCTACGCTGTATTTGGCTGCTTCTGGGATTTTCATTGTAAAGAGTCCTCAGAAGCAACTGGCATAGCTTTTTAACGAAATTCGTGTTTAGGGTTAGTCAGCATTCTGGTTGCCTACAGTCGAAGAAGCTATGTCACTATTTAAAGTGATTAACTGAGAAAAAAAATGCCTGGATGCTTAAAGCAGCAACAAAATACTACTTTGAAATGATGAATCCATATTCTGCCTTTAAATCCAAGTTTTAGCTTCTGGGGGGAAGCTAAATTTTCAGGGTGGGGGGGTGGAATTCCCACTCACAGCACAGTTTTGGAATTTTCCCCTAAAGATCCATATAGAGAAAATGTGACTTAATTCTATGACTTGTCACTATCACAAATTCTATTAAAATATATTAATTCTTTCCTAAGAATATTTTTCAGTCGCTGAGTTTCAAAATACATTTTTTTTAAATACAAAAGGGCTGAAATTTCACATGGCCAATCTCCATTTACATGTGATTTTTAGGGGAAAAGAAACCAAGAATGATCTATCTAGTTAAATTTGATTAATAGCCTGGCAACACTTTTAAAATGGCTCTTACATTTCACTCATAGTGGTTTGAAGATGAACTTTTAACTTTTATGAGGTTAAGCAACTGTAATGCTTAACACAATAATTTATAAATTTTAGTCACAAGCAGTTGCCTAATTTGCCTTTGTAAATGAGTACTTTATCCCACAATTTGCCTTAAGCAGGAATAAGCACCAAAGAGGTGTAGATCATAGGATCCAAGGGCTTAGAGTTGGAAGGGAACTCAGAGGTCATTTAGCCCAAGCCCCTCATTTTGCAGATGAAGAGTCTGGCCAGGAACTTGACCTTCTTTTGAAGATGGATGGGTAGACCACTTAATCTTTAAGGTTCAGTAGAGCTCTAAAATTCACATTCTAATAATAGAGTTAGAGATAGAAGGAGCCTCAGAAATCATCGTCTAACCCTTTCATTTAAAAAAAATTATAACTTTTATTTTTGCATTTCCTCCATTTTCCCAATAAATATCCTTCCCTTTCTTTCTGTCTTGGTTTCTATCTATGTCTGTCCCTTTCTCTTTTCTTTCTGTTTGCCTTTGTCTCAGTCTCTATTTTTCTTAATGTTTGTCTCTCCCAGAATTGTCCCCTATCACAAAAGAACACAGAAAGTAGAAGAAAAGAGATTTTTGAAGTCATTTTTCAGTCATGTCTGTCTCTTGGTGACCCCCAGCTGGGGTTTTCTTGGCAAAAATGCTGTTGGTCTGCTATTTCCTTCTCCAGTTTATTTTATAGATGAAGAAATGGAGGCAAACTGGGTTAAGAGACTTACCTAGGGTCACACAGCTCAGTGTCAGAGGCTGAATTTGACTTCAGGTCTTCCTAACTCCTTTATCCACTATGCCACCTAGCAGCTTAAGGAGGGAAAGGATTTCTAAAAGAAGTGGGATTTGACCTGAAACTTTAAGGAAGGTGGTAGACACAGAGGTAAAGCTAGGACAACTAGAGTATCCTCTGTGGGGAATGGCAGGTAGAGCAGGATAACTGGACTGAAGAATATCAAGAGAGAATGAAATATAACTATACTGGGAAAGTGGAAAGGCATCTGATTGTGAAAGGCTCTAAATGTGTAACAGCATTTTGCATTTGATCCTTGAGGCAATTGGGAGCAATGAGTTTATTGGGAGAAGGAGAGGAGAAAAGGGTTGGCTTGGTCAGAGTTTCAGTTTAGTAAAACGATTTCGATGGCAGCTTAGAGGAAAAATTGGAATGGGGAGAAACATGAGTCAGGAAGACTAATTAGAGTACCATAAAAATAGTATAGGTGAGAGGTGATGAGAACCAGTACAAGGTGCTGAAAGAGATAAAGATACATATAAGAAAAAGTTGATAGATAGATAAAAAGAAAAAAGATACAGAAAAAGATACATATAAGAAATTTTTTTAAAAATAGAAACAAGAAGTATTCTGCTGTTCTATGTCTGCACTGTAATCTCATGGAATTTCTCCAGCAATCATAATACTTGAAAACTAAAAATTTATCTTTTGCAAGAAAAGAATGGATATTGCTGAGGCAGGTAATCTACCTATCCTCTTTGAATTCTTTTTTGTTTATCTAGTATAGAAGGAGAGTAAATTGCTATGATGACAGATAAAGGGAACAGCACCCCACTGGGCAAGGGTTAAAGTTAGATATAGGCAAAGATTAGAGGAGTCCATTTAGCACTTAGTTCAATATCTAGTGTATAATAGTTGCTTGAGAGATGTTTATTGACTGCCAAAGACTGGAAGACTTACAATGATTTCAGTCTTTCTTGGAAGAGGGAATGCCCCACGTTGATAAAATCTTGCTTCTTTAATAAAGCAATACTGATACACTATTTTATGGATTAGGAATATTAATAAAAGAATGAGACCTTTACTCTCTTCAAGAAGCTTCCATTTACTAAGAGTATACAGCAGGTTCTAAGTATGTAAAGTATTTAGAGGATGGAAAGGTAATAAACACATAGCCATTTGGAGAGAGGGCACTAATATGTGGGGAGATTCAGGAAAGGCCATTTAAAGAAGATGAGATTTGATCTAAGCCTTAAAGGGAGCTAGGCATTCCAAAAGGTGGAAGAAGGGAAGCAAATCATTCTAAGCATGAGGGAAAGCTTGTGCAAAGACAAAAACGAAAGAGATAGAATCTCTTCTATGGCTAAGGCAAGCAGGCCAGTTTGTCTATGATAGAATTCCTAAAGAGAGCTAAAGTATAATCAGTCTGACAATCTTCTGTTCGGTTCTTGTCCTTTGTTATCAAAGAAGATCAAAATGACATCACTATGTTTGAGATAAATTACAGTATGTCTGACTGTGACTGATCAGGCCAATGAGAACTTGGAATGCTCTACCACAGGTTGGGCACAAACTTTCCATGTGAACACCTGGGGTGGATACTCTAAATTTATAGATGTCATATTTCCTTTGAGCTCCTTCAATTCTGCCTTCCTCATAGAGTGCAGCACCCTCATTGATGAGGGCATGCCAAGCTGTATGGTTCTGTGCCAGTGTCTCCCATGCTATACAATCAATTCTAAAGTTCTTCAATGAAACCTTCAGTGTCTTGGTATTGCTTCTTCTGACCCCCTTGTGAGTACTTGCCCTGTATGAGTTCTCCATAAAATAACTTTTTTTTGGCAAACATACATCTGGGATTCTAACATTGTGCCCAGCCCATCATTGCATTCTTTGTAGTAATATTGGAATGCTAGACAGCTTAACTGAAGAAAGGACCTCAGTATCTGATATCTTCTGCCATGTGATTTTCACAATCTTCCTAAGGCAATTTAAATGGAAGCTATTCAATTTTCTGACATGGTACTGGTAGACTGTCCAGGTTTCACAGGCATATTGCAATATAGTCAACACAACAGTTCTGTAGACCTTCATTTTGGTAGTTGGTCTAGTACCTCTTTTCCCCCATACTTTCTTTTGGGGCCTCCCAAATACTGAGATAGCTCTGACAATGCCTGTGCCAACCTCATTGTCAATGTGTGCCTCCTTGGAAAGGTTACTGCCAAGGTGAGTGAACTTGTCCACAGTACTCAAAACTTCTCCACAGTACCTAAAACTTCGATAGTTCCACATATGGATGGTGTGATGCTGGCTAATGGAGTACCTGTGTTTTCTTGGTATTAATTGTTAGACCAAAATTAGCACAAGCATCAGAGAATCAATTCATATGTTGTTGCATCTCAACCTCAGAGGTTGCACTGAGCACATAATCATCTGCAAACAGAAATCATGTACCAACACTCTCTCCACTTTTCAACTTGGCTTGTAGCCTTTTCAAGTTGACGAGTTTGCCATCAAAGCTATATCTGACCTTGAGGTCATGTTCATCCTCAGTGATAACATGGCTGAAAACATCATGCAAAAAATATGTAAGCAAGGACACAGCCTTGTTTTACTCCATTGGTGACTGGAAAATCTGGAGAATATCATCCACTATTCAGAACAGGGCATGTATGTCATCATGAAATTTTTGTTCAATACTGATGAACTTCTCCAGGAAACCAAATTTTGACATAATTTTCCATAAGTCCTCACAACTGATGGTGTCAAAAGCCTTAGTCAGATCTACAAATGTTGTATACATTCTGTTCTGTTCTATTCCTGGCATTTTTCCTGTAATAGTCAGGCAGCAAACACCATATCAACTATTCCTTGACTCTTTATGAAACCACAATGACTCTCAGAGAGGTAACCACCTTCCAGGTGAAGAATCAGCCTATTGAGAATTCTGGCAAGAATCTTACCATCCATGACAAAAGGAAAAATATCTCTGAGATTGTCACAGGACATCTATTCCATTTACCTTTATTGAGATGGATAATGGAGACATTCCTGAATTCTTGGGGGATAATCTCTCCATGCCATATAACCTGAAAAATTTCAGTCAGTTTTTGGATGAGCAATGGACCTCCCACCTTATAGATCTTAGCTGGAATAGAATCAGTATCAGTTGCTTTGCCACTTAAAGGAGCCTCAAGGCATTCAAAACCTCTTCTCCAGTTGGAATTTCAACTAGGGACTGATTGACTTCATCCTGAGGTAAATGATCAAGACCATGATTGATGATGGTCTGGTAAGAACACTATGGAAGTGTTCAGCCCATCTCTCTAGGATTATGTCCCTATCATTAAACAAAGTGAATCCATCAGCACTGGGTAGTTGAGATGCACCATATATCTTTGGTCCATAAATAGCCTTTAGGTCATCATAAAAGCATTTTGGTTTGTTACTATTTGCATAAAATTGAATTTCATCTGCCTTCTTACTGAGTCAAGTGTCCTGCATCTCTCTAAGCTTTGCTTTTACTTTACTTTTGATGGAATTAAATGCTACTTTCCTAGAAATGGATGAACTATCCTGCTGGCAAACTCTGTGGAGTTCTCATTTTTCATTTAGCAGCTTCTGTATCTCCTCATCATATTCATCAAACCCATCTTGGTGTTTGCGAGTGTTCTGGCCCAGATGGGCAAAAGCAGTGCTGTGCACCAGATCTCTGAAAGCTACCCCCTCTTTTTCTGCTTCACTGTTGTCAACTGTGTGTTGGCTCAGCTTTTCCTGTCTATAGGGAGCCTGATTGTTAAGGACTTCTAAAGGTAAATAGAGAAGTTTGTAGTTTATCCTAGGGGATGAAAAACTATTGAATTAGAAAAGGAGAGAATGGAAGACTGGAGACCAATTAAGAGGCTATTGTAATAGTCCTAGTAAAAGGTGTTGAGGTCCTAGGTTAAGAGGGTATGGTGTCAGCAGAGAGAACAAAGTGGATGAGGGAGTTTTTAAGTAGGTGGAATCAATAAAAGTAAAGAAAGTGAAGAGTCAAGAATAAGCACTATTTTATGAACATGAATTACTAGAATAATGGAGTCCTTGAAATAGGGAAAAAGGGAAATTAAGAAGAAATACAAATATGTGGAAAGATAATGAGTTCTGATTTTTTATGGGTTAATTTTGATGTGCCTATGGATACATCCAGGTGGAGATGTAGACAGAGATACTGGACGAGAAAGAGAGAGAGAGAGAGAGAGAGAGAGAGAGAGAGAGAGAGAGAGAGAGAGAGAATTGGTCGAATATTTAGATTTAGAAGTCATCTGCATAGAGGTGTGAATTAAATACACGTGAGTTCAACAAGATGTAGAGATAGAAGGGAAGAATATGGAAAGTCTCTTGATAGCACTATTTGATGTTTTCTTGGCAAAGATAATGGAGTGGTTTGTCATTTTCTTCTTATTTTCCAGATGAGAAAATTGAGACAAGCAAGTTAAGTTAGTTGCTCAAGGTCACACAAAAATCTGGGTGTGAGGTCAGATTTGAACTAATGTCTTCCTTACTCCAGACCCAGCTGAATAGGGGCATAGATGATGCATTTGCAAAGAAAACTGATAAGGAATACTCTTACAGGTAGGACTAGAACCATGAAAGTTCAGGGAAGAAAGGTATCCACAAGGAATGATGGTCAGCAATGTGAAACATAATAGAGAGGTCAACAAGATAGAATATGGGAATAAAGGCTTTTGGATTTATGCAGTAATAAAGAGATCATGAAGAAAGTGATCTTAGAGAAAGCAGGGAAAAGTAGGAAAGACCAGACTGAGTTCAGTTAATGTGATAATGAAGTTGAACAGGATTATTCTAGGATCCATAAGAACCTTTCCTAACATAACATTTTATTTTTTCACATCCCATTAAAAAGAATATATCAAAATTGACTTTCAATCCTTTTAATAGATAACAATATGTGAAAGAGTCTTGAACATGAACTCAAAGATCATCCTATTTTTGTTCCTGAACAAAAATCCCTGATAAATGGTCATCCTGACTTGCTTGAAGACTTGTAGTAAGCATCCAGTCTTTTCAAAGGCAACCCATGGTTGTTTCAGGTAGTTACAATTAATAGATCTCTACCCACCCCCATCATTGAACTGAGAGCTACATCTCTGAAATTTCCACTCATTATTCTTAGATCCACCTTCTGGGATCAAAGGAGCAAATCTAATTCCTCTTTCACATGGCAATTTTTCAAATACTTCAAGACAGCTATCATTTTTCTCCCTATGTGTTTTTACACTTATTTTCCTCAATACAATCTTCAGTTTCTTCCCAATGCTGGATGCCTTCTTCTATACTTCTTTTAGTTTATTATGATCTTTTTAAAAATAGTTTATACCTCAGATGCCATCTAGTTGAATACCCATTTTATATATGAGGAAACTGAGGCCTAGGAGATTAAGCAACTTGTTTGAAGTCACACAGGTATTAATTTTCAGAGGTAGTATTTCAATCCAAGGCTCCTTTGACTTCAAAATCAGAAATCTATCTACTATCCCATGATAATTAAGCCTGATCAGGATAAAGTACAGCTGAACCTCCCTAGTCTTGGGCACTATGTTTTTCTTAATAACACCTGAGTTTTCAGTATTCTCACATACATACTTATTATGTTCCATCACACAGATTACATTATAAGTTTTAGAATTTTATATACATACAAATATATACGTATATACACACATATTTATGTTTTGCAAAGACAGAAATATTATCTTGATAACATCTACTGGATTTTCCAGTCCACAAAAACAACCTGATCATTTTCAGATGAATTCTATCTATATTTCTTCTATCCTTTGCTGGTAAGATGATTATTTGAGAGTGAGTCTTTACATTTTTCCCCATCAAATTTCATCTTATTCATTTGCCCCTATGTTCTAACCTGTTGAGAACTTTTTGAATCTTATCTCTGTTCTCCAATATGGTAGTCATTTCTCTCACTTTTGTATCATCTGCATATTTAATAAACATACCATCTATGTTTTCTCAAGGTTATTGGTAAAAATTTTAAATCACAGATCCAAGTACAGGTCCTTGGATCTTTCCATTAGAGATCTTTTTCCAAGTCAACATTGAGTCATAAGGGGCAGCTAGGTGGCGCAATGGATAGAGCACCAGCCCTGGAGTAAGGAGGACCTGAGTTCAAATCTGACCTCAGACACTTAATAATTACCTAGTTGTGTGGCCTTGGGCAAGTCACTAAACCCCATTGCCTTGTTAAAAAGAGAGAGAGAGAGAGAGAGAGAGAGAGAGAGAGAGAGAGAGAGAGAGAGAGAGAGAAACATTGAGTCATACATAAATAGTTGCTCTTTGGAAATGGTCAATTACCTTTTTTGAATTTACCTAAGAAGATAGGATGAGGGACTTTATAAATGCTTTTCTAAAGCCTAGTCAAACTGTATCTACAGAATTTCCCCAATCTATTAGTTTATGTACTTTTCTGCTTTTTTCCCTGCACCTATCAAAAAAAAGAAAATTGAGCTTAGTTCCGTGTGTCTTACTTTTTTTATCCCATCTTTTAAACATTTTCTTCAAAAATCTGAATTGATGAGTTCTCTGTGCAGCCACAATGGGGTATTTTCATGGTTTCTCCTTTTTTCTTTTTTTCATTTTTTTGCAAGGCAATGGATTTAAGTGACTTGTCCAAGGTCAGACAGCCAGGTAATTATTAAATGTCTGAGGCTGAATTTGATTCAGGTCCTCCTAACTCCACAGTTGGTATTCTATCCCTGGCACTATCTTAGCTGCCCCTCTCCTTTTTTTCCAGCTTCCAAAATCCACTATGTTTATCAAGTTTTCATTGCTGAAAGTCTTTCATCCTTACTGAAATGATATTCCTTTTAGAATTTCTTTTTCTTACTTATTCTTTTTTCTAACCTCTTTGAAATCCACTCTCTCCAAATCTAGTCAATGAGGCAATATGTCTGGTTTTCTCCACATCTATTGTACAATCTAAAGTTTCTAGATTGATAGGTTTTTTAAATATAAATTTTCTTTTTATTATGAACTTGGCAAATATCAGACCTGTAATTTCTTTGTATAGAGAACTTTCAGATAGTAAAACTCTCCCTATCAATGCAGAATAGCACCCTCTCTGTTTTTTAGTCTTGTAAGAGTTCCTCAGAATGCTGAATGATTAAGTTATTTCACTAGTATGTCTCCCAAACAGTTCTTGAACCCAATTCTTCCTGGTTTCTAGAACTACTTTCTCATATGCATCATGGTCCACTACCCCTGAGCATGACAAATTCACTCAAAGTTTTTATTCATGCCATTTGTTTTTTATCTTTTTTTTCTTTTAGTTTTTTTTGTAAGGCAATGGGGTTAAGTGGCTTGCCCAAGGCCGCACGGCTAGGTAATTATTAAGTGTCTGAGTCAGGATTTGAACTCAGGTACTCCTGACTCCAGGCTCTGTGCTCTATCCACTGTGCCACCTAGCTGCCCCCCTAATCTTTCTAGAAGGAAGGAGGTGTGTCACATTATCTGTTCTTCTGGATCAAGAATTAATCCTTGCATGAAGGGCCGTATCAGATTGTTTTCTCAGTTGGAGGAGGATCAAACTTACTCAGAAGCATTATTTCCATTTACTTTTGCAAACTGAGTCACTTTGAACTTGAATTCAGCACTGTATGGAAATCTTTGCAGAAGCCATTTCTTGGCAGAACATGGCAAAATGTAACTTTATATACTGGTAACAAATGTGAAACATGGTTTGCAATTGGGATTCTATACTGTTGGTCTTCCTGGTCTTGTTGAATACTGTTTTTTTTCTTATTGCTCAGAATTTCACAAGTTTGTCTACTGTCAAATCTTTGAGAATCAGCTTTTGGGTTAATGTTTTATGTAAGGCCAGAAAAAAGGAGTGCTATAAAGAATTATTTTATTTTTATTTCTTAAAAAGCACTTATTTCTTAAAAAAACACCAAGGCTCAGCTGGACATATTTCTTGACCCAAACTGATATTTTGCCATTTGAACAAAATACACAAGCACACACACACACACACACACACACGACCTAAATGTGTCATATTAGAGATATTTTTGGCCATCATGATTATTTTTGAATAAAAGGATAGAAACCACTAAGGCTTTTATTTCCTTAAAGAAATTTTATGAGACTCAGAATTCTTTTTTTTTTTTAGGGTTTTTTTTGTAAGGCAAATGGGGTTAAGTGGCTTGCGCAAGGCCACACAGGTAAGTAATTATTAAATGTCTGAGACCGGATTTGAACCCAAGTACTCCTGACTCCAGGGCCAGTGCTTTATCCACTGCATCACCTAGCCACATTGAGAATCAGAATTCTTAATAGATATAACATGGTTTAAGTGAACTATGCAACTAGGTTATCTAGAGTAGTTAGAAAATTCTCTGGGTGTAACAGAACTGTCAGAGAATTCTGGGTGACAAATGAACATTTCTGCTAGAAGGGGTTTGATTTACAATGATAATCTCTGTTGGATATTGAAGACAACTCATTTAGAAACAAATGACCTCTCTGCTGATGAATGATTAAGCTAAGAAGGAAAAAAAAAGAAGTTACTGGACATGTTGAAGATTGACTCAAAATGATCAGATGAATCAGGTATGTCAAAAGTTGACTCAGTTCTTTTATGGCAATTAATCTTGGGATCCATCAACTTAAATATTTTGATAATTGTATTTTAATATAATTGGCTTTTTTATATTAAACTTAACTTTATAAGGGTTATATATATATATATATATATATATATATATATATATATATATATATATCTTTCACCAATCTTCCAGAGGGGTCCATGACCCAAAAAAAGGTTATGAACCACTTATTTTCTAATTGACAAGTATTCTTGCTTTTTTCTTTTTCAATAGCAAATGACCCTTCCTTTCTCAAGTTTTGTAGGCAAACGGGCTATAAAATAGTCTCCATCAGAACTTAGTTCCAAATTTTCAAATGCATTATTTCTTCCAGAAAGAATGAGTGTGGGTTTTTACAGTATAATTAAGGGCTTGGGGTCAGGAACTTGAAATATATCCATTTGGTTATGGTTTTATGGTTAAAGAGTCATAAACCTATAGTAGTGCTTATTAAAAAGACTTAAAAAAACATGTGATAGCCTCCTTGGTATGTTTAAGGGCAGTTAAATACATGTTTAGAGAAAGGATGTTGTCCTCCATGACAATAATTAGGTATGCCAGCCCATAGAAAAGTTTCATTATACTCATTCATTGTTGTGTATGCATTCTTCTCTTTCCTCTGTAAAAATGTCAGTCTAACTCTTTTCTCTTTCCAAAACCTAGAAATCTTTTACTATCATTTTAGAAATAGTGACTGAGAGGAAGAAGACACATTATTTATAGGTGGGTAATGTTTATTTTTGTCCATAAGAAATATGGTTCATATTTTGAATAGTTTTACAGAAAGTGAGATACCACTGAAATCCCCTCCAAATTTTGTTTTGTTTTTGTAACAAATATGAATTATCAAGTAAAACAAATTACCACATTCACTGTGTCCAAAAAATTTACATCTCAAACTGAGTTCTGTATTCATCACCTCTCTATCAGATATGCAGCATAATTTATCATGGGTTCTCTGGATTGGAGTTGGCTGATTAGAGTTCTTAAGTGTTTCAATGTTTGTCTTTCCAATGGTTATTATATACCTTGTTCTATTATTTCTATTCATTTCATTCTGCATCAAGTCATACAAGTCTAAGTTTATTTAAAAATCAATTCCTTTATCATTTCTTATAGCGCAATATTATTTTATTACATCTATATATCTTAATTTGTTACACTATTTCCCCATTGACAGTAATTTCCTCAAGTTCTAATTCTTTGTGACCATGAAAAGAGCTGCTGTAAGTACATTAGTACATCAGTTGCTCAATCACACTCATTGAGTCACCTATCAAATTCTGAGCTACTTCAATTCTGAAAGAGAACAAAGAACAAAATTGAAGAAGCTTGCTAATCTTTGAGTTGTGGTTTAAAAAATATATTGAAAAGAGAACAAAGTATTTTAATTAAATTCATTAAATGCAACAATTATTTACCTACCATTACCAGACCCTGTACTAAGCACTATGTACTATGTACTATGCAAAAGGACAAAACTGGTAACAGCCTACCTTTAAGAAGATTATATTCTCCTAGGGAGGAGGAGAAAGACAACATGTGTTCAAAAAATAAATACAGAATATTTACAAAAAGAAATATGATTTAATTTCATGGTAGGGAAGATGATTAGGTGGCACAGTAGATAAAGTGCCCAGCTTGGGATCAGAAAGACTCATTTTCCTGAGTTTAAATCAGGCCTAGACATTTATAGGTATGTGACTCTGGGTAAGTCATGGAACTCTTTTTACCTCCATTTCCTCATCTTTAAATTGAATTGGAGAAAGGAAAACCTCAAAAGATGTTACAAAGAGAAAGAAATAACTAAAATAGCTATAACAAACAACAGGGAGAAGCCTTAACACTGTAGCTTGGGGTGGGGGTGGGGGGCACATAGGCTAGTTAGAGGAAAGAAGCAAGAGGAGGGATTCAAAAAAAACAATTTGGAGGAAGTGGCATTTAATTTGAAACTTGAATGGAGATGAGCATTCTATGTGATGGAAGTGAAATCTTCTAGCCTTGAAAGAAGATAAATACATTTACCTCTCATCAAATCTATGTCATCATTCAACTTTCAGTTCATTCGTGTTTGCCCAAATTTCAAAATTGCTTTGTTTTTATATATGCAAATAAATATATCTGTACTTACCATGTCTGAACAAAGGCAAGAGGGAAAGTTTGTCTGAAATATAGCATGCCTGAGAGGGATGTGGGGTGGAAAAGTAACTTAGTGTCAACTTATAAAGTGTTTTAAGATGCAATATTAGCAGTAGTGATAGTACATTCCTTGACAAATGGTCTGATTTAAACATAGAACATATCACTTTGCCTTTCAACTTTTCTATTTGTGTGTCTGAAGGCAGCATACGTCATGTGCCTCAGTTTCCCCCTGTAAATATTTAGGATGATTAAATTGAACCTTTATTTACTATATGGGCAAGTCTTAAGGGTTAACTGGGCATTTAAAAAACATTTTGGGATTTGAGGCATCACACTATATACTAGAGCCAAACTAGTACCTAGCAATAATAATAATAAGAAAATAGAAAAAATAAACAAACCAAAAATTCAACAACCCTTAGTCCCAAAGCAAGAAAGATGAAGAAAGAAAGGGAAAATTTCTAGGCATTCTAAATTTCCTCTATAACTTAAAATTCCATGGGCCACCAAGAATGCTAAACCTCAATGCAGGAATATCTGTAAACTCACTGTTACTAATTAGAACTGTGTGAAACTTTTAATTTTTACTTCATGACTATGCATGCACCAAGATGAGAACAACAGAGGACTCAGCAGTTTGGGTCAAATTGGATTTTGTTGAGACTTCTCAATAGCTTTGATTCTGATCTCTTTGGAATTTAGTTTCATCTGCTCTCACATGGCACAACCCAAAACTGGATACTGCTGTCTTGTAGATTTTGGGTTGTTAAAAACCAAAATAAAATAAGAACTCTCCAACTGTGAGGTTTTCATGGTTTATGTTAGAGAGATTAGCATGGCACCAAAGTATCATACTAGTTGTATGAAGGCATTTTTACACAACCAGGATACAGAGGTTGGGGAAAAGTCTTTTTCTCTTAGAAAAGTTTTGGCCTATAAATGAAGAGGAAAAAAAGGATTCATTTTTGAACAGTGAATTGTTTAAAGTTCAGCCTCCCAAAGCCAAATTTTGCAAAGGTATGAAATTGGAATTTATCTCACTGGCCCCAGAAATGGCATCTTGGAAGCCCCAAATTTAAAAATACTCAATCTTTTTGGAGCTATATAGAGGTGAAGAGAGAATTTTTTTGAGATAATGAGAAAATATTATTGTGCACAATAACTTTAACATATAACCAATTTGAAGCCAAGTTTTCTTGGTCCTTCAGAAAATCTATGTCATTTGGAAAATAATAACAATGAAGAAGGTAGCTGAATAGTTCCCAACTGTTAAAAATATTCCAGAGGTTTTACCCCTCTAAGAGATCTTAGACCTGTAAATATGAAACCAATAAGCTATCAATCAATCAGCATACAATTATTAAGTACCTATTATATGCCAGTCACTTTATTAGGAGATGGGAGTACAAAGACAAATAATGAAAAAATCCCTACTCTCATAAAGATTATTCTCTCAAAATATAGAATGTTTGAACTTTGTAAAAGAAGTAAATATGTCATGCCTTATATGTGTATACCAGGAAGATAGTAGAACTCTCCACTATTTATTATCTACAAATCATCATCCAATCAGTCAGATAACCAAATGAGCATTTATTAAAGATCATATATGTCAAACACTATACTAGATACAAAGGATAGAAATACAATGAAACAGTGAGAAAAATTTGTACTTTTAAGAAGTATACATTTTACTGGAGAAAATATATGTCTATATAAATATAGAGAGAATAAACACAAAGAACTACATTGAAACTAATATAAGGTTGTTTGGGAAGCAGGGAGGGTACTGGCATTTGGAAAGAATAAGAAAAGGTTTCATGTAAAAGATGAGTCTTGAAGAGAGTGAGTGATTCTATGAGGCAGGGATGAGGAGAGAGGCAATTCTAAGGATAGAATATGTCAGTCCAAAGGCATAGAGATGGAATACTCTTTGTGACATTGAAAAGGTCAATTTGTATCACATTGTGCAAGAGAGAGAATATTGTCAATGAGGTTGGAAAGATAGATTGGAACGGGATCATGAAGAATTTTTAGTACTTAAACAGAGAAGTTTATAAATTGTTCCTAGAGAAAAAAGTGGTGTTTAGTGAGTAGGTGGGTAACACAGTCAGTTTTGTACTTAAGGAAAATCACTTTGGCAGTAGTTTTGTGGGTTTCATGGAAGTGGGGAGAAACTTGAGGTAAGAAGACAAATCAGTTATCTATTGTAATAATCTAAGTGAGTGATGGGAGTAAAGACAAGGAACTGGATGTGAGAAATGTTGTGGAGGTAGATTTAACAACTCATTAGAAATGTAGGAAGAGAAAAAAGAGAGAGCCATTGATAATGTTGGAATTATGAACATGGAAGAATGGAAGGAGTTTAATACCTTCCTTGGAAATAGGGAGATGTAAAAGTGGGAGAATTTCAGGGGGAATATAGTCTAGTTTGCAAATAGTATGAAGGGTGTTCGAAATATCCTATTTGAAATATCTATAAGGCTCAGAAGAGAATTTGACTAAATAGATCTGTGAATCATCTATGTAGAGATGATTGTTTAAATTATGAGGATGTCAAGAGATGAAGAAAAGAGAGGGAAGAGAAGTCAGCATAAGAAAGAACTTTGTGAAGCATCCACAGTTCAGGGGCATAGTGTAAGCCAATGAGACTTTTCAATAGCTTTGTTGAGACTTTTCAATAGCTTTGATTCTGATCTCTTTGGAATTTAGTTTCATGTGCTCTCACATGGCAAAGGAGATAAAGCAGTGGTCAGAAAGGTAGGAGCTGAACCAGGAGAAAGTGGTATCAGGAAAAAACAGTTGTAGATACAGTTAAGGAAGAAGTGGTGATAGTGTCAAATGCAACAGAAAAGTTGAGAAAAATAAGCACTAACAATCATCTGATTTGTAAATTAAAAGGCCATTGGTAATTTTGGAGATAATTTTATTTGAGTGATAAATTCAGAAACTAGATTATAATAGGTTGAAGAGTAAGAAGAAGGAATGTGAAAATGAATGTATACCGCTATTTTCAAGGAGTTTGACTGAGAAAGGGAGGTTAGATATAGATTGATAGCTTGAGGGGATGACAGTCCAGTAAACATTTTTAACTAGGGGGAGAAAAATGAGTTTTTAATTTTTCTTAAATTTTCTTAAATTTTTCTTAAATTTTGAACTTAAAGACACAAAAAGAAACACTGAGAAATACAAATAAAGCTACATACAAGATAGTTTGGGAGGGAGGAAACTAGCAATTGGGGAGGATAAGATATGTAGAAGATAAGTTAGGTCTCAGAGAGTGAGGCAGAGACAAAGATGAGAAGGGGTGAATTCCAAGAATGGGAAATGGTCAGTAAAAAGTGCTTACTCTACATGCAGCAGAAAACAAAAAAGGAAATTGCATATGAAACTGAGAATCTTTATTTCACACCAGTTGTTTAAAAAAAACACTTTACTTTTTCAACTGTTTTATAGGTTCCTTTTGAACTTCCTTCTGTTTTGCCTTTTTAAAAAATGTTTCATTGGTCTTATTTTTCTTGCCATCATTATTACTAAGACTTCCTATTACTTTCATTAACATTCAGGGAATATGGACAGTGTATTTACCAGAATTAGGGAGGAGAAACCTATGCCTATAACAACTTCGAGCAGGTCATATGTGATTTTTTCTGTGATTCTTCTGTTCTTGAATTGCTTTCTTTTAATTGTGCTTGCACTATTTTATTCCTTTGAAATAGGAGCACAGAATTTTCCTATTCTAGAAACTTTTCATTTTAAAATACAAGAGGTTAACTATTTTTCTATCTTCATTTGTCCTCTGGGAAGTTTTCAATAATAATTTCTCAAATTATATCATCCATGATTATAGAAAAAAATCATGTGTTTCAGGAAGCCCAATGATTCTTAAATCATTTCTCCTTGACATGTTTTCTAGGTGAACTATTTTTATATGAAATATCCTGATTTTCTGTTTTTCTGTCTTGTGCTCCAGCATTTCTTGCTTCTCATAGAGTTATTGATTTTTGATTGTTCTATTCCAGTTTTCAGGGTAAGGTTCACAATTTTTTCTTCTAAGCTAGCTATTCTTCCAATTCTTTCCTGGAGATGTTTTATCTTATTTTTTAAAAATTGTTTCACTTACAGATACTAATGTAGTCCTTTTGAAAAATTGATTTATTCTTTTGAATTCCTGTAGTTGTTAAGGAGTTTCCTTTCAGACTATTTTTGGAGGGTATTGCCAGATTTACAATTTTGAAAACTACTTCTTTGTTTTGCTTATCTTAATAACTTTAGTTCCTAATTTGTAACTTTGTACCTTAGTCGGAGCTTTTCCTAGCTATTCATTTGAATGGGGGTGTTTGGTCTTGTGTTGGTTTCCAAAGGGTGTGGTAGGAAGAATATCTCTTAAATGTGCATCTTTGCTAGTTAGGCTATTAAAATGAATTAAAGTCATTATCAATATTTAATTGACTCCCTAGCTGTGTGACCTTGGGCAAGTCACTTAACCCCATCACCTTAAATAAATAAAATTTAAAAAAAAGATTTAATTGACTCAGGTAATTGACATAATTTCCTAGTTACCTGAATAAAGAAGCCAGAAGGAACTCTGGTCCATCTCCTGTTTGACTGGCAGACCACCATGGGTAACACAGAGGCAAGGGGATTCTGTTTGCTGAATTAATATGTATCCTCACCATATAGCTTAGATAATTTTTTTTCCTGCTATGGATAAGTAGAATTCATTTTACAAACTGTTAATTTAAATAACAAGTGTCTCATTTTATTTCATTTTCAGATTTGTATTAGGGAACTAGCCTGGCTCAGACAAATCCACAAGAAAAGATTTCTTATGTTTTTCTTTTCTTCCTCTTTGGGATTATTCAAGATTATTTCATCAGAATTTAATTTTTAAATCCCCCTATTTCTCTTTAATGCTGAAGTACAGTGGGAAGAAAAGCCCACTGGATTTATAATCAAAGGATAGGTTTGTACGCCTCTTTATCATTTACCAACTATGTGAACTTGGACCAGTCATTTGAAATTTTAGCCTTAGTTTTCTCATCTATATAAAATTTTGAGTTCTGATTTTTAAAGTCCCTTGCAGTTCTAAATCTCTGGTAATATGCATTTTTTTCCTTTGAAACTTTCTGCAGATGGGTCTCACATATCACGTATCTTTTGAAATTGTTAAAATCAGTTTTTCCTAAAGCCTGGTGATATGTCTGACTTGATTTGAAATAATTCTAAAGACTGACAAACTTCAAAGTGCAAATGTTCAAACTGTTGTGACTAAAGTGTAGGCAATGTCACCAAAATTTTTGAAGGTTTAGGATGTGCAAGTTCTGAATGTTAGTTTTCAATGTAAAATTATTTTCTATTGAATTTCAACTGCTTTATTTTCCCCATACTGAGTTCTGTATGCACATATTTAGGTGTATACATATACACATTATATATATATATATATATGTATATATATATATATATTAAATATATTACGAAGACATTTGATTTAGAAATACTGAGACATATCTCAGCAAAGAAGTGGTGAAAGGAAGCACTTAACAATAGACATTTTTCCTCTTGTGGTAAAATGTGATACTTTAGTGAGATCTGAAAATCAGAACTTGGATCAATACCACTGCAGTCAGATTTTAGAGGGTCAACTAAAAGAAAAGGAAAAGTAGATTTTAACCTGTATAATAATCACTTTCAGAACAAAGAAAGAAAGAAATGTTTCTTTAACTTTCAGGGCTCTGAAAATAATATGTAGCAAAGGAAACTTTCAAACTTTTCATTAGATACTATTGTTGGTAGACTATCCCTGAAAATCTCTGCTTCGTAAAGATAAAGGATAATCATAACTTGACTATAGAATTTTCATGGACGTGTTTCTTTGAGACATATAATATATGCAAAAGTTAATATTTGCTCATGAAAAATCATTATTTTTTCATTGTGCAGCAGTTGATCAGGGAAGCAAGCTTTTATGCTGGATTTTTTTTCCCTTGGAGATTCTGAGAACTAACCATGGACCAGATAACTACAGCAGGGTTTAGAGCAGACCAAGACTAGAAATTAGAGGTAGTGAGAGGAGTAGACTGTATATCCCAATAAGTCAGTGTCAAAATCTCTTAAACATTTGTCAGAAAGAAATCACTTGCCCAGTCTTTTGGATAGAGGAAGGATGACTTTCTGTTGAGTTGAATACTTGGAGATTTTAGAGACAGCCTCCTCAACAAAGGGGACCTCCTAGATAATAGTACACTTTCTAAAAAAAGGATAATGCATCACACACAAAGAATTGAGTTTCATTATGGAAGACTAAAAACCTGAACTTTGTCCTCTGTTTCTCTAGTGAATTATTTAGACACTGAAGGTTTGATGGAATGATGGAAAAAGAAATTAATAATAATTTCGAGTATAGTCCAGAATCCTCCATGGGCCCTGAGTGAAGGAGAGATTCACTGGAATTCGGAATTTTTATTTTCTTCTGAGAGAGGCTCAGAAATTGAGGATGGAAACATAAAGGTAGAGGTTTGTGTGGTTAACTGTAATATTGTTGTTGCTATTGTACATCTTTCATATTTGGAGAGGGATAGTGGTATTGTGGGTGATATCTTGACTTGCTCATGAATTGGATTTAAGTGAACCAGAGTTATGTAAAATGATCAGCTTCAATCTTTCTTCCTGAGTCATTGAAGTCCAGTGGCTGCACAAAATTCGAGACAATTGGTGATGATCAGGGATTAAGTGAATAAATAACCTTGTTGTCTTTATTGTCTGATCAAGCTCCAATGCTCCACAGGGCTGCTTCAGGGCCCTGTTAGCAAATCGCTCTCATCTATTCCTTCTGCCAGGAAAGCCTTCATTTGCTTCAGATAGACATCTCCCTAGTTCACTGTTGAGTTTGAGGCCAGTTAACCTCAACCTGGTTTTAGCCTATCTGATGATACAGTAGCTACAATGAGTAATACTCAGTGGAATGCCTAAAGTTGCCTCTGAAGTTATCTCAAGTTCATTTTTCTTCTGAAAAGAGTCCAAACCCTTAAGGAAATGTTTCAGTAATACCCTATCGATACAACAATACAACTACTAGATCTGGAACCAAAAGAGATGATAAAAAAGTAATAAAGATTCCCTGTACAAAAATATTTATATCAGCTCTATTTGTGGTGGCAAAGAATTAGAATTTGAGGATATTCCCATCAATTGGGGAATTGTTGAACAAATTGTGATATATAAATGTAATGAAATACTATTGTGCTATAAGAAATGAACTGGCAGATTTCAGAAAGACCTGGAAAGACTTACATAAACTGATTCTGTGAAATGAGCAGAACCAGGAGCATCATTATACACAGTAACAACAACATTGTGTAATGATCAACTTTGATTGACTTAGCACTTCTCATCAATACTCTGATGACAGACAATTCCAAAAGACTCATGAGGAAAAGTGTTATTCATATCCAGAGAAAGAACTAATGGAGTTTAAATGCAGATTGAAACATAGTATTTTCATTTTCATTGTTTTGTACATATGTGTGCATGTTTTCCTTTCATTCTTTCTTCTTTTATAACATGACTAATACATGATTGTACATGTGTAACATATCAGATTGCTTAGTGTCTTGAAGAAGGAAAGGGGAGGGGGAAAAAGGGAAAAACTTAGAGCTCTAAATCTTATAAAAATGTTGAAAGCTGTCTTTACACGCAAATAGAGTATTATGTAGAGGCATATTTTTAAGAAAATATTTTGTGTGTTTAAGTCTAAAGTTTTGAGGATTATTTTGAGGAATTTTTGATCATTCCAAGAAGTTTGGAGTGAAATGACAAAAATCAGTCTCATATTATTGTTAGGCTACCAAGGATAAATTGTGTGTGTTGCAGAAGTCAGTAAATTTTGGTACCCAAAATAATCACATTAAACTTAATTTCTTTTTATTTTTTAATTAAGGCAATGGGGTTAAGTGACTTGCCCAAGGTCACACAGCTAGGCAATTATTAAGTGTCTGAGGTCACATTTGACATTCAGGTCCTCCTGACTCCAGGGCTGGTACTTTATCCACTATGCCACCTTACTCCCACATTAAACTTTAATTAGGAAATTTAGAAAGATATGGCGTAGCCTTTGACTATATTATATTCCTAAATATTAAGCCATTAAAATTACCACCATAAACAACAATAAAAGAAATTTTTGGATTGAGATAGGGTAGTTAGGTGGCACAATGGACAGAATGCTGGGTTTAAAATCAGGAAAACTTGAGTTCAATTGTAGCCTCTGATGCTTACTAGTTATGTGACCCTGAGCAAGTCATTTAATGCTGTTTAGCTTAGTCCTTCATTGCAAAATGAGCTGAAGAAGAAAATGGCAATCAATTCCATTTTCTTTTCCAAGAAAACCTCAAATGAAGAGTCAGACATGACTAATAACAAGATATTAAACATTACAGAAGTTGGTAAGAAGTATCATTTTACAATTTAGGTGACCCACAGGTAAAAGACAGATGGCATTTATGGTAAGAAGGGTACCCCTACATCTCCTTAGGACTTTGCCCATTACAAGGATGATGTACTTAAAAGAACAAATGTGTTCCTGTTTTAAGTTGTAGCCTCAACAAATCCTTTCTGTTCTCTGGAAAGTTAGATCAGAGGGGTTGGAGACCATGGAGCAAAGATATACTTGTCATTTATAAGCACAAGACTTATTTAACATTTTGATATTTTTAACTTTCTATTAAAAGGTCTTGGCATAAAAAATTGGCCATTTTGAGTAAACCAATGCAAACAGATGAAATAACCCATTTTCTAGATTTTTTTGCTGCTCGGAAATGAAATGATTAAATGACTAAGGGTTAGAGTCTGAAATAAACCTTAAAAATGAGTCAAATGATATTATAAATTATGGAAAAGGATTTGTTGAGTATATAGTTTGTGCCAACTACTATGCTAAGCCCTAAGGACACAGATAAAAAACCAAATGTATTCCCTTCTCAAAAGTAACCAATATAGGGAGATAACACACGGAGAGGAATAGTGACCAGGGAGGGGCACAGTGATCTAGAAAGTTACAGGAATTGGGATAGCTAGGTGGCACAATGGATAGAGCACCGCTTTGGAGTCAGGAGGACTGGAGTTTAAAATCGGCCTCAAACACTTAATCATTTCCTAGCTGTGTGACCTTGGGCAAGTCAACCCCACTGCCTTAAATAAATAATTTTTTTAAAAAAATTGCAGGAATGTTCAAATCCGGTCTCAGACACTTAATAATTACCTAGCTGTGTGGCCTTGGGCAAGCCACTTAACCCCATTTGCCTTGCAAAAACCTAAAAAAAAATTGCAAGAATGGTAATGAGGGAAAAGGCAAATTTTACACCTCCCATTAAAAAATAGTGGCACCTTGATTTAATTTCAGAACTGAAGAGAAGGAAAGGTATGCATTCAAGGCAGCTAGCAACTCTGGTGAGAAAATGGTTGGTAAACATTGCTTGGCACTTAGTAGGTGCTTCAGAGATTCTTGCTGAATGTCAGGGAATGAAATGAAATATGACTGAGCTCTACCTGAAATAGTGGGTTAGGTGGCAAGAATTACCAATCAGAACAATGAACCCCTTGAGAAAAAAATGAAAAGGTTAAAACCTAGAGACCTGATTTCTGATCTGGGCAGCAAGGTAGCTGACAATGCTGTAAAGAAGATGAAAGGGAAATAGGGAAAATATGCCATTGCATTGACAATATACAGATGTGGGGCAGCTAAGTGGTATGATAGAGTAAGGGGGAACTGAGTTCAAATGTGGCCTCAGACACTTAATAATCACCTAGCTGTGTGACCTTGGAAAAGTCACTTAATCCCATTGCTTTGCCCCCCCCAAAAGCAAAGAAAATATCCAGATGAGAAAAATATTTCTAAAACATCAATTATCCTTTGATTTGAAATAGAAACTTTTTTTAGACTAAAGGGTCCAAGTAAGAAGTAATAAATATTTAAAGAATTAGTACATAAAAAACCCAAAATAATTTGCTATATGACTTTAAATAGAACCTAGGTCTTTAAGTCAAACCTTTTGGGGCAGCTAGGTGGCACAGTGGATAGAGCACTGGTCCTGGAGTCAGGAGTCCCTGAGTTCAAATCTGCCCTCAGACACTTAATAATTATCTAGCCGTGTCGCCTTGGGCAAGCCACTTAACCCCATTTGCCTTGCAAAAAAAAGAAAGTCTAAACAAACAAACAAAAATAAGTCAAACTTTTTGGTGATAATTTAACTGCATCCATTCCCAGAAATTACTTCATGCATTCACCTGTTTTTGCTGTATCACTTTAAGACAGTGAAACTTTTCTTCTATCTCAAGTGCAGTTGAATCTGCAAAAGTTCATTTCCTATTTTGCTGAGACCAATGACATGTTGCAAGATCAGAGTGGCACTTAGAAAACATGATTAATCAACAACTACCTCTGTTCAGCATGTTTGCCAAGGAAGGTCTAAAACCCACTACTAAGCAATTTCTCACTGCAAGGTCAGGGATTAATTTAGCTGCTCAAATGATCTAAGAAGGTAGAGAGATCAGGCAAAAGTAGTTCTACCCTGAAAGAATATGTTACCTTCCCTACCATTCCTTAGAAAGGTTCTGTGCTTCTGTAGGTATCTTACCCAGTTAAATCTCATAAAGTTCCCTCTTACCCATTGACCCAGATATCACTGAATCACTTTGGGTTCTTTGAAGGATATATGATTTCATTGGTATGTTTATTCTCCCTAATGATACAGATTAAAACCTTGTTTTCTCATAAATCCTTTAAAAGGGTAATTACTGATTCTCTTCCTTCAATACTTCAGGGGGGCATTATGTAATTCTGAAACTTCCACTGAGGTATGGGTAATGAGTTTGTCCTTTGCCACTCTGAAAAAATGGTGACTGCTCACATATGGTTGCTAAGGAAGGAAGACTCCACTAAGTCAAACTTATATCCTCTAGATACCTTTTCTGCTGTATTTCCTTTCTTGAGCAGGAGTGATGATGATGATGATGATGATGATGATGATGATGATGATGATGATGATGATGATAATGTTGATGTTTGTCCTTCATTCTCAAAAAAGACCAAGATATCAGGGAGGTGATGCCATGACAAGCACATGATTTGGATTTGAGTGAGGAGGAACTGTATGTGCTAAGTTACCATGCTGTCTTTCTCCTTCAGAACCATCTGGATCCAGTGGCCAGATATGAATCAGGATAGCTGGAGATTGCCATGGCTGTGAGGCAATCAGGTTTAAGTGATTTGCCCAAGGTCACTCAGCTAGTAAGTGTCAAGTGTCTGAGTTAGGATTCAAACTCCTGTCCTTCTGACTCTAAGGCCAGTGTTCTATCCACTGCCCTTTGAAACAAGCTTGAGCAGCAGTACAAGAAATGAAAGGTATGCCCTGACCTGTGATTGTGGTTTTAAGAGATCTAGAGCTACATTAAGTCCACCTGACTGACTAAGGGAAATTTCTTCATCAAAGAAGATGACCATCAGTAGAAGGACATCATGGGAGTATTTGAACGGAATAGATCTAAGATGAAATATGCCCATGCCTACTCAGCATTTACACACAAACTGCCTTCTGATGAGGTTTAATTATCTTCTCAGAAGAGATTAGAACAGTAGTCATAAATTGTTACTGAAACCAGTTTTAAGTCAATCTTTCAAAAAACTCTCATGAGTTTTTGTTTTAGTTTTTCTTTTGTATAGGAAATATACACCACTCTCATAATTGAAACATAATGTACATTGGTTACCTTTAATATTTTTCACTTTGGGGAGACCCTAGGTATAAGCCATGACCTAATCATGAAGCAATCTGTTTCTGGAATGATGGAATAGGAGTGTAAGAAGTAGAAGAGTATAAGAAGGAATTTTGTTCCTCTCTTTTTAGAGGTTAGGCTCCCTCAAGACTTGTCAGGTTTGACTGCCTGAAGAGGTCCAGAGCATAGGGCCCCCTAAGAAGGAAAGGGAGTGGGCATAATATCCCAACCTTGGGCAGCTAGGTGGCACAGTGGATAGAACACTGGCCCTGGAGTCAGGAGTACCTGGGTTCAAATCTGGTCTCAGACACTTAATAATTACCTAGCTGTGTGGCCTTGGGCAGGTCACTTTAACCATTGCCTTTCAAAACAAAACAAAACAAAAAACCCCCATAATATCCCAACCTCTTGGGCACAGTGGTATTTCCTTAATTTTGGGTAGAGAATTGAAATCTTAATGCAAATTCATAGATTTAGAGCTGGAAGAGAGAGACCTTGGGTGGGGCCTAATCCTTTCATTTTAAAAAATGAGGATTGATTGGAAGCTCTGAGAGTTTCAAGGAGTACCCCAAATCCAACATCTAGTAGTAGATGTGGAATACAAAACTATACTCTCTCTTTTCAGATCTATTACTTTTTTTCCTGATCACAAGAGGCAACTATGATTAAAATAGGAAAGAACTTCCCTTGGAGTCAAGAAAATTTGGGTTCAAGTCCCACTTTTGACATGTTCTGGCTGGGTGAAGTTGGTAAATTATTTAATCTCTTAGTGCCCTTAAGCTACCATCTAAGACTATATTTTACAGAGTAAATTGCATAGACATTATCCACATCTCATTATCTTGCAAGATAGAATCATCCATCAGTAACCTGAGCCCCTCTGTTTGTATTCTCTGGTTAGAGGGAAAAGTCATGGGCTCCAGGACTTCCATTTAAGATAGGAGCCCATGAATAAATTGTGGTATAATAATAAAATAGAATGTTATTGTGCTATAAAAAGTGATGAGCAGACATTTTTCAGAAAAATTTGGAAAGATTGTGTGAACTAATGTAAAATGAAATGAACAGAACTAAGAAAACATTGCACCCAATAATATCAACATTGTGTGATGATCAACTAAAAATGATTTAGCTCTTCTCAGCAATACATTGATGAAAGACAATTACAGAGAACTCATGGTGAAAAATGCTATCCACATCCAGATAAAGAAGAGATGGGCTCTGCATATAGATCAAAGCAAACTATTTTTTTCCACATTATTTTTCATGCTTTTTTCCTTTTGGTCTGTTCCTTCTTTTGCAACCTTGACTTATATGGAAATATGTTTTATATCATTGATATTATATTATGATTTACATGTAACCCATATCAAATTGCTTACCATTTTAGGAAAGGGAGAGGGAGAAAAATTTGGAATTCCAAAGCTTATAAATATGAATGCTAAAAATTGTCTTTACACATAATTGGGAAAAATAAAATACTATTAAAAATAATGGAGGCTCAGCACAGGGTCCTCATTTCTCACCAGCTGTGTTATTATGTTATTTATACTTCTGCATCAAATCTCTGAGATGGGTACCTTCTCAATATCCCATTTTTCAACTTCCTTTTATGTATTATTTTCCCACCCAAGAGATTTTATGCTCATTGAGAAGAAATACTTTCTTTTTATTTATATTTGTATCATCAGAACTTAGCCGAGTGCCGGTACATACTAGACACTTAATAAATGTTCATTGATTAGCTGACCAGGCAAAGGGGGTTTCCTCCCTAACAGTTAAAGTTATAAATTCAGTCCATTTAATTTCCCTTCTCCAAATGTACGCCATGTTTCATTAAAATATCCACAAGATCCCAAAGCAGAGATATGAGACTATACCAACCTTCCCACTTCCTTGCAGATATGGGGGACAATGAGTTTAGAAAACTTCATATACAGTTGGATTTTTTCTAAAGTTAAAGTTGGTTAAAGATTTGAAAAATCATTTCCCCTGTTCCCAAAATTCCACTATAGAGTACTTGATTCAAAAATCATAAAATTTGATTTTTAAGATTTTTAATTCCAGATTTGATACTTATTACTTCTTTGGCCTTTGGAAAGATACAAACCCTGTGGACCTCAGTTTCCTTTGAGGTCTCTTCCAATTCTAAATTGATGATCATATGATCTTGTATTCTACCTCCCTTTCAGGAGTAAATACAGGCCCCAAGAGAAAGAAATCAGATGTCTTCCACTGGCATTCAAAATAATTGACTTTCATATTGCACATTCTTCAGTGGAATATGAGAGCATAGGCTGTTTCTATAATATATATATTATATAATATATATGTATATATAAAACATGATTAAGTTTTGATGTGTTTAGTTCAGTTACTAAGGCTCTCATAATAACTAGATTAAGTCATTTCGTGGCAAATTAATTAACAATCAACTTTTGTAGATAATTAAATACTGGACCAGGAGAGGTAGCATGGCTTAGTGGGTAAAGGAGAAAACCTAAGTAAGAGTCAGGAGGACCTAGGTTAAAGTCTTTCTTATCTTAGAAATATCATTTTGTATGTGTGTTTGTGTGTGTGTGTGTTTACAAGGAAGAAAAACTAAATTTGGGAAAGTAATTGTCAGAGTTGGTTTTCTATATTTGTAAATAGAACTGGATCACAGATTTCAGTGGAACATGGTAGTCATAAAGTGAGGAAATCTCCTTAATCAATGCAAGTCAGTACCTTCTGTGCAAATGAGTCTTAGAGAGCTGCCTAAAGTAGTCACAATTTAAATGACATAACTAGCATCACACAATCTATATGTGTTAGAATCAGATCTTGAACCAAGGATCTCTAGACTTTGAAACCAGTTCTCTATACATAAACTTTATTTCAAACAGACAAAATTCATTGTATGATGAATTTACTAATTTTTTTTTCAGGGGTCAATATAGTCTCTGTGTTGTATAGAATTAGCATTACTCTGATATCTTTGATTGCCCAGGCCTTATCTAAGTTTCTATTTAGAAATGTAAAAGAGCATATTCAGATTATGACTGTATTGGAATACAAAAATGGGGTTGATGGAACCATTTTTTAAAGAAATTTGAACATCTGATTTAACCCATGTGAGAAGCTCCCACCTTTAAACTTTTATCAATGCAGAGTATGAAGAGAATTTATATTTAGCCTTTATTAATATTGTTTAAATTCTAATTTATGTGACTAGAAAACTCAGATCCAATGTTAGAGTTCAAGCTGATCTCAGGCACATTCTGGGGAAATCAGATGGCTAAGGATATGTTTGAATCCCCCCCAAGTCCTGTTTTGACTCTACCTAAAGCTTGTATTTTGATTTCTCCAAGTGAATGCTTAAATTTACTTGTTGATATGTATCTCTAATTGGCTTTCCTCTGAGAACTTCCCATTACTTATCTGTGACCAATCAGGCAAATGTCTTTATGCCTTTGCCTGAAATTTATATAATGTAATCTCACAAAAACTCAGGGTAAAAACACACCTTTTCTGACTTTCTCCTTCCACAAATGACTTAACAAAATTATTTCTAAAACATTTTCAGGTACTGGATTTTTTCTTGTGACTAGCAAGAATTGCAACTCTTCTGTGATTAATTTTTTTTTTCTAGCTCTTACCTATGTTCAGGCCTCATCCAGCATCAATATGTACTCAGGTACCTATCTGTATACAGGGATGATAGTGATGGAAGGGGGAGATTAGTGGATAAGAAAAAAACACCTGAAGTACTTCTACCATTCTCCAGTTCCTTAATCCAACAACTAGGGTGGGGGGTGAACTTTGTTTCAGAGCATTGATATTTTTAGGGTACAAAAGTGAAATATATTCATTCAAAAGGAATTAAAAGTCACCATAATTATTCATTTTTTCCATACAATTGATTTTGTTTGAGTTACTTCTTGTATTATTTTTACAAGGTGACCTAGAAAGTGAATTAAGGCCATTATTTGTGTTGCTAACCCCAAAGTGATAGTGTATTGCTACGTTTTCTGTGGTCAAAATTTCTGGTTAAACTATGTTGCCAGATGGATGTTGTTCTGCTATGCTATGTTGTTATTAATTAGTCAGAAAATTAATGGATTAAATAAGAAACTCCTGCCTTACATTCTTTTCTTTCATGGGTAAACTTTAGGAAAAGCTAACTCTTTGCTTCCGCTTACCATTTTTCTCAAGATGGCTTATATACTACTCAAATGAAAATGCTTTTTTTTCTACTTCTGAATTCTAAAATTGATAATCTTAAAAAAATTGTCATCCTTGATCTCTATACATTTCATTGTTTTTTCTACATAAAAGGATGTTGTTTTCAAGCATCTTTTTATATTTGTTTTTATTTTTCTACAAATGATTTTTTATGCATTATTAAAATATTCTTGTTTAAGAGTAAACATAATACTCCATCCCCCCAAAATATAGACCCTCATGAGCAATAAAGTAAAGGAAAGAGAAAAAATAAAAATAAAAATAATTATAATAATAATAATAAAAAAATGTGCTTCAGTCTGTGTTCCAACACCACCAGCTCTGTCATGGGTTGATCCCATTCTTTAGAATAAATCCATCACAAAAGCTATTTCCATATTTTTCCACCATTGCCATTGCTGATCGCAACTCCCTCCATCCGTACTTTCCCACTACCATATACTATATTTTCTCTCTCCTTTCACTCTGTTCCTCTTCTTAAATGTGCTGTAGGGGAGTTAAGTGGTGCAGCAGACTGATCACTGTCCCTGGGGCCAAGAGGCCCTAAGCCCACATGCCACCCCTAAGACCCAGCAACCACCTGGTCCTATAGTCCCAGACAGGCCATCCAATCCCAGCCCCTTGCAATAAGTCAAAAAGAAAATGTGTTATATCTGACCACTCCCCTCCACAGTCTACCCTCTCCTCCATCACTCACATCCCCCTCTTTCCCCTATTCCCCTTTTTTCCTTCTTATTCTAGATGTCTATGTCCCATTGAGTGTATATGTTGTTTACTCTTTGAGCCACCTCTGATGAGAGCGAAGGTTCCATCATTCTCCCTCACCTCCCCCTCCCCTTCTCTATCATTGCAATAGCTCATTGTAATAAAAAAATCTTATTGTATGAAATATCTTAGCCTTCTTTCTGTTACTCCCATTACATTTCCCTTTTAGCCATTGACTCCATTTTTACACTATATTATATCTTCAAATTCAGCTCTCTCCTGTGCTTCATCTATAAAAGCTCCTTCTACCTGCTCTATTAAATGAGAAGTTTCATATGAGTATTATCAGTATCATTTTTCTATGCAGGAATACATGCAGTTCATCATCATTAAGTCCTTCATATTTTATCCTTCTCCTCCACTCTCTGTTTCACATGAGTTCTGTATTTGAAGATCAAACTTTCTGTTCAGCTCTGGTTGTTTCAACAGGAACAATTGAAATTCCCCTGTTTCATTGAAAGTCCATCCTTTCCCCTGGAAGAGGATGTTCAGTTTTGCTGGGTAGTTGATTCTTGGTTGCATTCCAAGCTTTTTTGCCTTCTGGTATATTATATTCCAAGTCACAGTAGCCCTTAGTGTAGTTGCTGCTAAGTCCTGTGTGATCCTGACTGCAGCTCCATGATATTTATATTGTGTCCTTCTGACTGCTTGTAATATTTTCCTTTGACTTGGGAGTTCGGGAACTTAGCTATAATATTCCTGGGGGTGTGTGTTTTTTTTGGATCTCTTTCTGGGGGAGTTCAGTGGATTCTCTCAAATTCTATTTTGCCCTCTGCTTCTAGGATATCTAGGCAATTTTCCTGTAGGAATTCTTTAAAAATGAAGACAAGGTTCTTTTCCTGATCATGACCTTCAGGCATCCCAATAATTTTAAAATTATCTTTCTTGAATCTGTTTTCCAGATCAATTATTTTTTAAATGAGATATTCCACATTTTCTTTTAACTTGTCATTCTTTTGGTTTTGAAGTATTGTGTCTTTATTTCTTGTAAAGTCAGCGGCTTCCTTTACCTCCATTCTACATCTGAAGGATTTGTTTTCCTCAGAGAGCTTTCTTATCTCTTTTTCCATCTGGCCAATTTTGCTTTTTAAAGAATTCTTCTCCTCAATAACTTATTGAATTGTTTTATCCATTTCACCTATGCTGGTTTTTAACATGTTATTTTCTTCATCATTTTTTTGGATTTCCTTGGCTAAGCTCCTGACTTCTTTTTCATATTTTTCCTGCAACTCTCTCATTTCTTTTCCCCAATTTTTCTTCTATCTCCCTTACTTGATTTTCAAATCTCTTTTGAGCTATGTCTATTAACTTTCAATTTTATTGATCTCTTTTGATTTTTAAGATTTACATTTTTGTTTAAAATTTTGTTTAAAATTCATGCTTTTTCTAATTTTTAAAATTCATTGATCTGATCTTTTTATATTTTTTGATTTAAACTTTTAAGCAATATGAATTTTTCCCCAAGTACTATTTTCACAGCAACCCACAAATTTTGGAATGTTGTTGTATTTTTGTTATTCTCTTTAATGAAATTATTGATTTTTTCTGTTTTTTTCTTTGATCTACTCATTCTTGAAGATTAGATTATTTAGCTTTCAATTAATTTTTCACTTATGTTTCTATAGTCCTTTATTGAATATAATTTTATGGTGTTATTTAAAAAGAAAGCATTCAATATTTGTTTTTCTACATTTGTTCATGAGATTTTTATGCATTAATGAGTAGTCAGTTTTTGTGGAGATATATGCAACTGAGAAAATGGCATACTTCTTTCTAATTTTCTCCATAAGTCTTACATAAACACTTTTCTAAAATTCTATTAATTCCTTTAATTTTTCTTTTTATTTAATGGTTCGATTTATCTAGTTTTGAGAGGAGAAAGTTGTAGTCCTCTCACTGGTATAATTTTATTGTCTATTTCCACCTGTAACTCATTTAATTATTCTTTTAAGTTTTTGGATGCTATGCCATTTGCTGTATATATATATATATATATATTGGCATTTAAATTACTGCATTACCTATGGCACCCTTTGTCCAAATGTACTTTCCTTCATTATTTCATTTAATTGGTTCTATTTTTTGTCTTTGCTTTGTTTGAGATTATGTTTGTTACTCCTGGCTTTTTTTTAAACCCCAGCTGTAGCAGAATAGATGCTTCTCCAACCCTTGATTTTTTTACTAAAAGTGTGTCTTTCTATTTCTACCATGTTTTTTGTAAACAACATATTATGAGATTTTGGTTTATAATCTAGTCTGCTATCTTCTATTTCATGTGTGAGTTCATCCAATTCTCAATCATTCCATTCTCAATCATAGCTAATACTAACTGTGAATTTCCCTCCATTCTATTCTTTACCCCACCATTCCCCGTTTCTCTGCCTCTCTGTCTCACTTTTACTCTCTCTCTCTCTCTCTCTCTCTCTCTCTCTCTCCCTCCCTCCCTCCCTCCCCTCCCCTCCTCCCTCCCCTCCTCCTCAAAACTCTATTTTGCTTCTGATCTCCCTTAAATTACCTTCCTTTCAAGAATCTTCCTGTCTTTCTCTTAACCCCTTACCTCCTACTTCTCTGATGGGTAGGATAGATTTCTATACCCAATAGAGTTCCTATTTTATTCTCTCTTTGAATCAATTGTGATGAGAGGTTCAAGTGATGCCTGACATTTCTGCTCAGAATTTCCCCTCCACTCTAAAAGCTTTTCCCTGTGCACCCTTTTTAATGAGATAATTTCCCTCACTCTTCCACCTTACCCTTTCTTTCAATTGTATTCCCCTTTTCCACCCTTTAATTTATTTTGAAATCATATCATCAGTGTCAATTCACATCCATGCCCTTTGTCCATGAATACTCTTTTAAATTGCCCTAAAACTGATAAAATTCTTATTAGTTACAAATATTATCTTCCCATATAGGAAAGTTCCATCATAATTCTCTTTAATGATTACCTTTTAATGCTTCTTTTAAGTTGTGTGCTTGAATATTAAATTTTCTATCAAGGGATGCTTGAAAATTATCTATTTTATTAGATATCTATTTTTCCCCTGAAGACTCAGATCCAGTTTTCCTAGTTAGGTTATTCTTGGTTGTAATCTTAGGTTCTTTGCCTTCTGGAATATGATATTCCTAACATTCCAGTCCTCTAATGCAGAAGATTTTGTCTCATGTGATCCTGACTATTTGTTGGTGACTTTGGTGGCAGCCAATTGCTTTAGTCATGACCAACTCTAAGTGACTACATTTGGGCTTTTCTTGGAAAAAATACTGGAGTAGTATGCCATTTTCTTCTCCAGATCATTTTACAGGTAAGGAAATTGAGGCAAATAGGGTTGAGTGAAATGTCAAAAGTCATAAAGCTAATAAATGACTGAGGTTAATTTTGAACTCAGGTCTTCTTAACTCTAAGCTTTATCATTGTGCCTCCTAGCTGCCAAATCTTGACTGGCTCTGTGATATTTGAATTGTCTCTTTCTAGCTGCTTGAAATATTTTTCCTTGATCTATTTTTGGCTATAATATTTACCCATCTTCACAACCACAGACCGATATTTGTTTATTCCAATTCAAGTTTTCTGACAGGTTCGTGCTACTTAATAGCATAACTTGCATCCAATTCTTTTGGTTTACAGAGTCACCATCCTAGTATAGGCCTCCATTGCCTCTTGCCTGGACTACGGAATAGCAATCATCCTAAATGGATTCTTGATTTCCAGTCTTTTGGCTCTCCAATATGTCTCTTACCTTGTTGTCAAATATATTCCTAATGAACATTTCTTTCTTTCTTTCTTTCTTTCTTTCTTTCTTTCTTTCTTTCTTTCTTTCTTTCTTTCTTTCTTTCTTCCTGCCTGCCTTCCTGCCTTCCTTTCTTTCTTTCTTTCTTTCTTTCTTTCTTTCTTTCTTTCTTTCTTTCTTTCTTTCATTTTTTGCAAGGCAATGGGGTTAAGTGGCTTGCCCATGGTCACAAAGCTAGGCAATTATTAAGTGTCTGAGGCAGGATTTGAACTCAGGTACTCCTGACTCCAGGGCCAGTGCTCTATCCACTGTGCTACCCTAATACATATTTCTTTTTAAAAAAATTTATTTATTTATTTTGAATTTTAAAATTTCCCCCCCTAATCTTGCTCCCCCCCCCAGAAAGTAGTCTGTTAGTCTTTGCATTGTTTCCATGGTATACATTGATCTAAGTTGAATGTGATGAAAGGGACATATCCCTAATTGATGAACATTCCCTTGATTTCCAATTCTTTGTCACCATAAACAGAGCTGCTATGAACATATTTATACAAGTGATATTTTTATCCTTTTTCATCATCTCTTCAGGGTATAGCCCCAGTAGTGCTATTGCTAGATCAAAGGGTATGCGCATTTTTGTGGCCCTTTGGGCATAATTCCAAATTGCTCTCTAAAAGTTTGGATGAGTTCACAACTCCACCAACAATGTATTAGTAACCCAGATTTCCCACATCCCTTCCCATATTGATCATTGCCCTTTCTGGTCATATTTGCAAGTCTGAGAGGTGTGAGGTGTTACCTCAGAGATGCTTTAATTTGTATTTCTCTAATTAATGATTTAGAGCAATTTTTCATATGACTATGGATTGCTTTGATTCCCTCATCTGTAAATGGCCTTTGCATATCTTTTGACCATTTGTCAATTGGGGAATGGCTTGTTTTTTTTTTAAATTAGACTCAGTTCTTTATATATTTTAGAAATGAGTCCTTTGCGAGAGATATTAGTTGCAAAAACTGTTTCCCGATTTACTACATTTCTTTTGATCTTGGTTACAGTGGTTTTGTCTGTTCAAAAGCTTTTTAATTTAATGTAATCAGATTTATTTAGTTTGTTTTTAATGATGTTCTCCATCTCTTCCTTGGTCACAAATTGCTTCCCTTTCCATAGATCTGACACTGTAGTTTGCTCATAATATTGTTTTTTTATGTCTAAATCCTGTATCCATTTTGATCTTATCTTGGAATAGGGTGTGATGTGTTGTTCTAATCCAAGTTTCTGCCATACTAACTTACAATTTTCCCAACAGTTTTTATCGAAGAGAGTGTTTTTATCCCAAAATTTGGACTCTTTGGGTTTATCAAACAACAGATTACTATAATCATTTCCTACTATTGGACCTAGTTTGTTCCACTGATCTATCACTCTATTTCTTAGCCAGTCCAGACAGTTTTGATGACTGATGCTTTATAACATAATTTTAGATCTGGCACCTAATGCACACTTCTAACCACTGTCACTCACTTATCTATGAACTTCAGTGACTTCCAATTGTCTAAAAATTAAAATGCAAACTCTCCATATTGGCATTTAAAATCCTTCATTAACTGGTTTGGACCAATCTTTTCTGGTTGATTTTACATTACTGCTATTTACATATTCTTTGATTTAGCCAAACTGATCTAATTGTCCCTTTCTGAACTCAGTATTCTATCTCTCATCTCCATAGATTTGCCCCAGCTATTCTCTAGTGTCCTCAACTCTCCCTCTTAGAATCTTTACCTTCCTTCAAATCACAGCTTATATGCTACCTCCTTTGAAAAGTCTTATCTGATTCTCAAATTCAGAGTTACTAATTGGTGATCCTATAGATCTACATCACTGAAAGTTTGTTGAACCTTTCAAACTAGATGTCCTATAACCATCTCAAACTGAATATGTAGAGTGAAATCCATTATTTTCCTTTCCAAACCTATCCTTCTGAACTTTTCTATTTCTGTTGAGGAAAACACCATTCTTCTAGTCAACTAGGTTCACTATACCTTGGTGTCATCATTGACTCCTCACTTTTGTTTAGCCTTGACATTTCTGACAACCTGCTAATTCTTGTCTTTTATACACCTACTATGTCTCTTACATCTCTTCTCTGTTTTCTAACAACATCTTAGTTCAGGCTCTCATGGCATCTCCCATGGACCATCACAATTGCCTCCCATTTAATTCCTATTTGAAGTCCTACCTTATTTCAATCAATTCTTCACATAACTATCAAAGTGTGATGAGTAACTAAATGATTCATTTAAAATCACTTAGTAAATAAGTGGCCACATAACTTGAAGCTAAGAGAAAAATAATTTTATCCTGCATCTCCCACATTGATTATAGTCATATCACATTTCCAGATGATGTTATTATGCACATGGAACAACTATGGTTGACAAATGTCCTTGTGTCACTGTCTCACCAAACCATATGAAATATGAGGGGAGAATTGAGAATCTGTGTAAATAAAAGTATTTTGCAAATACATACTTCAAAGAATCATGTTATTAGGGTGATATAAAAAAGAGCTAAATAGAAACAGATGTAGAAAAGTGATGGCAAGTTTGGAGCATCTTAAAATTTTATATATCTAGAGAGGGGAAATACTTTTCTCAGAAACAACATTATGGTAGACATTTTTTCCTCAGAATCTACAGTAATGGGCTTTTGTTCTGAGAAATTAATCAAAAGAAATCATATTATTCCTAGAAAAATACAGCATAAAAGCCTCTCTTACTTAAAGGAAATACTCTATTAGAAATTATTACTCAAAGAATAATTCTTTGCATGGGTTGGGGTTAAAAAAAATTGGATAGTCACCAAAATTCTGGTTCTAAGTTTTTCTTTTTTAGCTGATGAGAAATGATTTAGTATTTTTAGAAATCTATTTTGAAGGGCACTATTTCTGCTTCCCAATACAACGTACTTTTTGATACACCATTTTAGCAAAAGAAGCTTTTTTCTTTCATTTTTCTGAAGGTTTTTTAACATTAAAAACTCATACAACAGACATGCAGTTTTGACTCTGCTACAATGTATTATAAAACCTCTCAAATGATTTACAGAAAAAAAGACTCTGTTTTGAAAAAAAGCAATAAAATTGCTACCAGTGTGTCAAGGACCTCCATTTTTTTTTCAAGACAGAGAAGACTTTATTATTCCAGAGAAGAAGATCTTTGTCACTCAGAGTTCTTTCATTTCTTTCTGGTGAACAAAGATTCAGACCAACATGTTCCTTTATTATAAGCTAATACATTTTGATTTCCACACAAAACAGATGTTTTTAATTTAATTTAAAATCATATTGCTATTAAAGAACATCTTTCTTTTTAGTTCTTTCCTTTTTCTCTTCCTTGCCCCCACCCCATTTTCTATGTTCAAATTCATTATTATTTACAGATCTCAGAGTTCGCCATTTTTCAGCAGAGTATGGACTTCCATGTAAAACTACTTAAAGCAGGTCTTTCTAGGAAAGCAGGCCTTCTTTTCATTCATTACAAAGGAAATTGCTTTGACATTACTAAGATGAAGTTTTTTTTTCCTGTGTCTTTTCCTCAGCTAGCTCTTTCTCCATTAGTCCTATTTCTTCCTGTTTCTTTAAGTGCTCTCTCTATTCTTTCCTTCTTTAATCATACATAATATCTGATATTTATTTTGCATTAAACTACTTGAAGTTCACTTTCATTATATATCCATTACCCTCTCCTTTTTTCTGAGTGGAACGAGTATGTTCACAGGAAAATAAGTCAATGTTTTAAAAGAGTAGGAAAATGATATAGCTTGATTGTTCACAATAGCTATTTCCTTTCTTCTATTCTCTTGGGTTCAACAATTTCAATTCTAAAGTTAAAAGTAATTGGAAAAAGTTGTTGGCTCTAATTGCTATTATTATTGTTTTGGCCACCATCATTATCACACTATCATTATGCTATTAAAATGTATACTTCCATAATGTTATTCTTGTAAAAAAATATCTCGGGATTAACTATATAAAATGATTAAAAATAATGATAATATCTGACATTTGTATGCCACTTTAAGGTCTACAAAAAAGTTTACATACATTAAAAATTTTATCCTTCTTATAACCTTGTAAATTAGGTAATTTAAGTATTATTATTATTTATATTTCATAGATGAGGAACTTAAGATTAAGAGAGAACATCTTTCCTGTAACCACTAAGCTAATCAATATATGAGCTAAGATAGAGATGTCAGTAAAAGTAGAAAAAGCAGGGAAAGTTTTCATAGCCATAAGGCAAACCAAAATTCTCCAGAAATTTCTAGCCCTCCATATATGAAGATCACATGATGGATTAATTTTTACATATGTGTTGAAGACTATAGGAATAAAGAGGACATTTTTATCATCAAATGATCATTATCTTTTTTTGTACTGATGCGTAATATCTCTGTTTTCTTCAAAAGTGGAAAGTAGGCATTAAATTTTGATACCCAAGAAGGTAAAAATTACTGTTGACATATATCATTTCTAAGGTAGGAAAGAGTAAACTAGAACTTGTCAATCTCCAAAGCATTTTTCTATAATATGTGAACAGATCCTTTTTTTGTTGTTGATTTCCTTTTTCTTTTTTAATTTATTTAAGTCAATGGGGTTAAGTGATTTGCCCAAGGTCACACAGCTAGGCAATTATTAAGTGTTTGAAGCCAGATTTGAATCCAGGTTCTTCTGACTCCAAGGCCCATGATCTATCCACTGCACAGACCTTTTTACCCACTGGAATATTAGAGAAATAATTAGGTATCATTGTTCTTTATAATCATACAATATATATTTGGACAATTGGATCCTGTTAGTTTCTATTAAGTTATAAATAGCATGACCCAAAATGAGAATATAATGCTATGGTACATTTGTTTATATCTTATTTTTAAAGCATTTTCCTTTCTATTATCTTCATAATACTTACAGATTAGTAATCTGAGACATTGAAAGGCTAAATGATTTATCCATTGTATTGCATATGGTGTAAATCTGGGATCATAACCAATAATTTCTAACAAGTTTTTGGAATTTTCTTCTGAAAAAAAGACTACCTCTGGTTTGGTTTGAAAGTCAAGATCATTAAGTAAATATTTCAGAAATTCCCTGTGGCAATGTCTCAAATCTATTCTAGGAAAATCTATATTGTGTAGTAATTAAAAAAAATCTCTCTTTTCTTTGCTTACTGCAGATCACACAAAGGAGAGATGATAATATGTTAAAAGAAAGTCATTGGTCTCATATCTTTAATACTGTTAAAATGAAAAAAAATGAAAGGAGCCTAAGATATTAATATACTTTATAAGAAAACAAAAACAACAAATAAAAATCAGTCATTCTGCAAACTTTACCAGACTTTTGGTTAATCACAGAATTTCATAATTAAAAGAAAACTCAGAGACCATCTAGTACCACCTGTACCTGAAAATCTTCACTTTGATCCCCATAACAATTCACAAGTTATTCAGCTTTACCTTAAAACATTCAGTAAGATTGAACTCATTATTGTCTAAGACACACTATTACACTTTTCAATAATTCTAACTATTAAAGAGCTTTCCTGACAAAAAAAATTTAAATTCATCTCTTCTATCATTCAGCTATTACTCCTAGCTTTATTCTCCGATATTACAGAAAAATTTATATTCTAGTGACACTTCCATCTTCCCTTTCTTTAGGGTAATCTTTAACCACTTCTGGATGCTCTACTCTAGATACTTTCCAGCTTATAAATGTCTTTCTTAAAATTCAGTGCCCATAAGTGAATGCAGTTTTTCAAATATAGTCAGAGACGGGTAGCATATAAATAGTCAATTGCTTCCTTATTACTGGAATCCATGACTCTTTTAATTTAGCCTAATTTCACATTAGACATTTTATCTTTTATATCATAGAGACTGTATGTAGCCACATTGTGCCATAATTTTTGTGAAATTTATTTTTTGAACCCAAATGTAGGACTTTACATTTGTCCCTATTAAATTTCATCTTCCAACAATGTTCCTGTCTTTCTAGATTTTTATTTTAATTTTGACTGTATTATTCAGTTTCTTTGCAAACTCTCCCAGCTTTTTCATGTGCAAACTCATTAGGCAATCCTTTCATCCTCCTTACTTAAATATTTAAGCATATATATTTCATAGATGTTTATAATCCCTCCACTAATTTAGATCAAAGCCCTTCAATCCCTTAACAGATGGTCTTTTAGAGTTGCGGTGGACAAAGTTGATCCAACTCTGTAATGAAGCTTTCTCCATTTTGCTTGTCCTCAGGTGAATGATAAGGAGTCCATTCATAGTCTTTCCAGCATGGCAAGTCCTATTAGAGCAAGAGCCTTAATGGGTAGTGTAATAACCTTGAAATCAGTATTGGACTTTGGTGGAGGCTTTTCTCTAGATCTAAGGTAAAAAGTAATCAATAAAAAAGGAAACTGTTGGATCCTAAAGTTTTTAAATTAGTTAACTAACAGAACAGGAATATTTCTCTAGGGAGAGGAATTCTAGTAATAGGGTTATATTTGGTCAGAACATTTTAATTCATTTGACTGTAGGAAGTCCTTCCACTGATACAGATTCAGAATATGCCTAAAACTCCTGGTCTTTCTTAGATGCCTGGGACACTGAATTTAAATAACTTATCAATGTCATTTAACACAGTTGTGTTGAGCAGGAATTTAATTCAGGTCTTCCTGACTTCTCTATCCTAGGTCACACTACTTCTCTTGTAAAGGGGTTATGATTAAAAATAGTAGTAGATCACATACCTGAATTAATAGACTACTGAAATGGTGTTGGTCAGATTGACAGTAATTATTATCATATATAGTGATCCCCTTTTCTATATGAGTCCAGACCAGGTATAATAGAATTGTAGGATGACTGAATAACTTTCATTTAGTAGGAGTGAATGAAAGAATTGGAAATAGCTAGGTGGAAAAAGGGAAGACTCAGAGAAAACATGATTGCTGTTTTAAAATATTGGAAAGGCTATCACAGGGAAGAGAGATTACATTTATTCAGCATGGTATCAGAGAGGAGGAATGAGATGCTATAGCAAGGTCTCTCTTTTTTCTGTCTCTCTCTCTCTATATATATACACAAACATATTTTACATACAAATAGATATATGTATATATTTATATGTATATATCTTAATATATATTTCTTATAACTAGAGTTCTCCAAAATTGGAATACATTATATGATTATGTAATGAGTTTCCTACCTCTCAAAGTTACTTATTAATATTTCCAGAGTATTTTGAAGTTTGTAAAGAGTTTTCCTCACATCAGTCCACTGAGTTAAACAATATAAACATTATCTCTACCACTTTATAGAGGAAGAAAGTGAGATAGGAAAGGTTTAGCAATTTATCCATGATCATCAGTCAAGGAAGCTATCGAGGTAGGATTCAAATTCAGGTCTTGTGATTCTACAAGTACATTATCCATTATGCCATATTACTGAAATTTCTTAGAGAGAGATTCTTTTTTTTCTCACTCTTTCATCTTAAATTTATTTTTTAATCTCATTTTGTACAAATGTTTTTTTACATTAATAAAATATTCTTGTTTACAAGTAAACAAAATACCCCTCCTCCCCCAAGAATATAGATAGACTTGTTTGGGCGAAAAAAGTAAAGGGGAGAGGAAAAAAATTAAAATAAAAAAATAATAATAGTAATAATTGTAGGTATGGCCAGGTGGCGCAATGGATGAAGCAACAGCCCTGGAGCCACGAGCACCTGAATCCACATCCAGCCTCGTAAACCCAACAATCACCCAGCCGTGTGATATGCAAGCCACCTGATCCCCCCCCCCAAAAAAAAAGAAAGAAAAAAAAAAGACCCAAATAAAATAAAATAGTAATAATAGTAGGGGTGGCTGGGTGGTGGACAGAGCATTGGCCCTTGAGCCAGGAGCACCTGGGTCCAAATACAGCCCCAGACACCCAAAGATCATCCTGCTATGTGGCCCCAGGCAGGCCATCCAGCCCTACTTGCCCTGCACCCTCCCCCAAATAATCATAACAAAAAATGTGTTTGAGTCTTTGTTCCAACACCAACAACTCTGTCATGGGTGGATCTCATTCTTTATGATAAGTCCATCACAAAAGTTATTTCCATATTTTTCCACCACTGCCACTGCTGATCGCAACTCCCTCCTTTCTTATTTCTCCACTACCATGTACTCTATTTTCTCTCTCCTTTCATTTTGACTCTGCTGTAGGGTCACTGAGTGGCACAGCAGACAGATCCCTGGTCCCGGGGCCAAGAAGCCCTGAGCCCCCATACCACCCCTTAGGCCCAGAATCCACCTGGCCCTGTGGTCCTGGGCAGGCCTTCCATTCCCAGCCCCTTGCAAGAAGTAAGAAAGAAAATGTGTTATATCTGGCCCCTCTCCCCCCATGGTCCATCCTCTCCTCCTTTATTCACATCCCCACCCCTTCCCCCTGCTTCCCCCTCCTTCTTACTCCAGACGTCTATACCCCATTGAGTATATCTGCTGTTTCCTCTCCTAGCCATCTCTGATGAGAGCAAAGTTTCCCTCATTCCCCCTTGCCTCCCCCCTTCCATATCATTGCAATAGCTCATTGTAATAAAAAAAATCTTATGTGAAATATCTTGGACTATTCCCCCTCTCCTTTTTCTTTCTCCCCTTCCATTTCCTTTTTTTCTATTTACTCCATTTTTACACCATATTTTATCTTCGAATTTAGCTTTCTCCTGTGCTTCAACTATAAAAGCTCTCTCTACCTGCTCTATTAACTGAGAAGGTTCATATGAGTATTACCAGTGTCATTTTTCTATGCAGGAATATATGCAGTTCATATTTCCCCCCTCTCCTCCAATCTCCATGCTTCACCGGAGTCCTGTATCTGAAGATCAAACTTTCTTTTCAGCTCTGGCCATTCCAAAAGGAACCTTTGAAATTCCCCTGGTTCATTGAAAGTCCATCTTTTTCCCTGGAAGAGGACATTCAGCCTTGCTGGGTAGTTCATTCTTGGCTGCATTCTAAGCTCTCTTGCCTTCCAGTATATTGTATTCCAAGCCCTACGAGCTTCCAATGTAGCTGCTGCTAAGTCCTGTGTGATCCTGACTGCAGCTCCACGATATTTGAACTGTGTCCTTCTGGCTGCTTGTAATATTTTCTCTTTGACTTGGGAGTTCTGGAACTTGGCTATAATATTCCTAGGGGTTGGTTTTTTGGGATCTCTTTCTCTGGGGGGGGATCCTTGGATTTTCTCCATTTCTATTTTGCCCTCTGCTTCTAGAATATCAGGGCAATTTTCCTGTAGTAATTCTTTGAAAATGATGTCAAGGCTCTTTTCCTGATCATGACTTTCAGGTATTCCAATAATTTTTAAATCATCCTTCCTAAGTTTGTTTTCCATATCAGTTGTTTTTTTCAATGAGATATTTCACATTTTCTTCTAATTTTTCATTTTTTTGGTTTTGAAGCATTGATTCCTGATTTCTGGTAAATTCATCAATCTCCCTGAATTCTATTCTTTGTCTGAAGGATTTATTCTCCTCAGAGAGTTTTCTTATCTCTTTTTCCATCTGGCCAATTTTTCTTTTTAATGCATTCTTCTCCTCAATAACTTTTTGAACTGTTTTATCCATTTGACCTGAGCTGGTTTTTAGCAAGCTATTTTCTTTAGCATTTTTTTGGATTTCCTTGGCTAAGCTGCTGACTTCATTTTCATGTTTTTCCTGCATCTCTCTCCTTTCTTTTCCCAGTTTTTCTTCCAACTCCCTCATTTGATTTTCAAAGTCTTTTTTGAGCTCTATCATAGCCTGAGCCCAATTTCTGTTCTTCTTGGAGTCTTTAGGTGCAGGAGCTTGTGCTTCCTCATCTTCAGACTGAGTATTTTGGTCATTCTTGGGCTCATTTGCAAAATATTTCTCAATAGTCTTCTTTTTGTTTCTCTGCTTGCTCATTTTCCCAGCCTGGGCCTGGTTTGGGGTGTTTCTTGAGCTTTTGGGACACTCCCACAAGGGTCTCAGTGTGTGCTGCTCTGTCCTCCCTCCTGGTCTGTGAATGACCATAAGCGCCCCCCTCTGCCAAGGGGCTGATGGGGGGGGGGGCTGCTGTTCTATGGGGGGGCCTAGACTGTGGTCAGGATCTGAATGTGGTCAGAGCCCCAGAGTCCTATTCCAGGGGCAGAGGACAGAGCTAGGCAGTCTTTCTTCACTCCCCTCCCTCAGCTCAATGGGCTCATGCCCTGGGGGGCTTCTGCTTACCCGCTCCACCTGCTTCTGTTTCCTGGATCAGGGCTGGGGAAAGATGCTGCTGCTTGCTGTGTGCCCTGAGGGCTGGGCTCCACATGCTCACTCTGGCAGAGGTCCCCCCCGCTGTTCCCCTACTTTGTGCCCAGTGCTCCTCGGGGTGCAGCTCAGGAGACACCCCCGCTGTTGTGAGCTGAGACCCCCAGCGCCCTGGGGCTGCCTCCGGGAGGCTGAGGTTCTTTGGCTCTGGTGGGCCACCCCTCTGGCGGCTGCCTCTCCAATCCCGGGGAGCAGAGCCTTTCTGCTCTTTTCCCGGTTACCTTGAGTAGGAGAACTGCCTCACTGGGTCCCTTTGTGGGTTCTGTCTCTCAAAAGTTTAGAGTCCTTAGCTGATGAATTTTATAAGAGAGCTGCTAAGACTTGATCCCTTCTTGTCTCCATCTTGGCTCCGCCCCCTTGGAGAGAGATTCTAAAGAGGACTTTTATATAATTTTTAATAGTGTTAAGTTTAGGTTTCTATCCAAATATAAGATTCAGTGAAATTGGTGCCTGGAAAGGGTAGAACTTCTAGTTGTTTGGGGTTATAAAGACATCCAGGAAAAATTGAAGGAAGAAAATGTTGCTCCTGATTTGTTTCTTGGGTTCAGTTCTGCCTCACAATGAATCATGACTCTGACTTAGGCATGCAGGTTTTGTAAAGAAAATAGAGATTTATCAAAGGAAGTTACAACATATTAAGAAAGCAATAGAAAAGTTAAAAAGAGTTTAAAGAGAAGACTACATGGATTGCTGATTGAATTGGCCAGGCCAGCTGGCCAAGGTTCAGCAGGAGGTTGAAAGCTAAAAGAGAGGAAGTTCCTTCCTCAATCTGCTTAAATTCCCTCTCTTATTCCATAGAAGGGGTAGTGACCTGGGAGTGACCCAAGTCCCTCATTGGAGATTTTGCCTTTTTGGGGAGGGGTCTCTCTTTTGAGTGGTCTTGGGTGTTTCCAGGGCAGGTGCTCACTTGGCTACCCCACCAGAAAACAATGCAATCCAAATCAGGTTGAAGATCAGGCCCTCAGGTATGGCCTAAATTAGATGATAAAGGAAGAAGGAAGATTCTTTTTACAATGAAAACAAAAGATTTACAAAGTTTGTCTCCAACTGATCTCATCACTCCCATGCCCAGGTTTCTCTGCATGGTAATGAGAAATTTTATATTACTGAAGCTGAAATTTTGCGTGTTAATTTTTAAAATTTTAAATTATTTTTGAATGAAGTGATTAAAATGTATTGTGCACTTTCCTATACATTAAATATAATTTAAAATTATTAAGACAAAGTCATTTTAAAAATTAAATTTCTCTCCCTTCCCCTCACCCTTCATCCCTTTTCTTACTTTGAACAGTTAAAAAAAATCTGCATTCAGATTCTGCTTCTGACACATATTGATTGAGTGACCTGGGGCAAATTGTTTAACCCTCCCACTGCTCTAGGCAACTCTAAGACTTTAAGATGCAGACAGAGTGCTGACCTACATTAGTAGAGAGAACTTTGCCTGGCAATTTTCTATATTCATGATCAAGATAGTGTTCAATTCTTATCCTAATAATAAAAATATCATGCACATCAAATGGTTAACTATGCTGCTTTGTATGCAATGTGATGGAAGAAATGCTACTGCAGAAATATGGACATGGACTGTGATCTAAGGAAAATGGCTTTTGGTGGGGATACCACCACTACATAGTCGTAATGGAAAATAACCAAGGAATGGCAAAATTTGTCAGGGAGATTTTTGTTTTTGGGGACTCGTGTGTCCTTTGTCTCATCAGGAGGCTAATTTTATTCTGGAAGCATTTTTTCAGACACCATTAATGAAGTCCCATAATACAAGAGAAAATAAGACCAAAAGTCCTGGGGCAACATTTTTAAATCAATATGCTTAAGATTCATTTTTTAATATTTCTGAAGATTTCTAGATTAAATGCTCGATTTTAATCTTCTAAAATGCATTTAATCGGAGCAGCTAGGTGGCACAGTGGATAGAGCACCAGCCCTGGAGTCAGGAGTACCTGAGTTCAAATCCAACCTCAGACATTTAATAATTACCTAGCTGTGTGGCCTTGGGCAAGCCACTTAACCCCATTGTCTTGCAAAGAAAAAAAAAAACCTAAGAAACAAAAACAAAAATAAAATGCATTTAATTGTGAAAGTTGTCTAAAATTTGAGTCTCAGAATTAATGGATATCAGAATTAGCAAAGATATGAGAGATCACCAGATTATAGGATCATAAATCTAGCACTAGAAAAGGCCTTAGTGATCATTATTTCAACCTAGATCCAAGGTTTCCTTAGTCCTATTCCTGTATTCTATCAATTACAAGTCTTTTTCATGGCAAAATCCTTTTGGTGGGGAGTCAATCACTTGTTTAGATTATGTCATCAGGTAACAAAGTTTGCATTCAAATTTAGAATGGGTTAAAGATGAGGAAACCTATTTGTAAATCTTTCTTATGTTTTTCTTATGTCTTATAAAAGAAAAAGAAGCAATAGAAAAAATACACAAGTCACTGCACAGTGGGTTCAAATTTAAGTGATAAGCTATCCTGCATGCCATCTTTAAAAATTTCGTGAGAAATTCATAGAATTGTATATGAGTATAATTGTGTAATTAGGAAATGAGTTTCTCTACTCAAAGTGATAGGACCTCAGGTTTCAGATGGTCTATAAGGTTAATTTATTAAAATAATACCTATTTAATTAATTTATAATCCCTGCTTTCAGATTTTCCCCTTCTCCTTTCTAAACATAAATCCTTCTTATTTAAGGAGAGTTTAAAAAAAAACCCAAATACCTGTTTCTCAGTGATCATTTTAAAATTTGCTATGCAATTTATACATAGGTGATGAGGTGCTATGGAAGCTGGATTTGAAGGGGAAAGAACTGGGTGTTTATAAAATTTGTGAGGCAGAGCAGTTGCACTCTAGGTAGAAACTGATATCAGTAGGCTTTTTTTAAAAATATATTTTATTTTAGTCTATGGAATAAGACAAGCATTTTCAAAATAGTCCCATGAAAAAGAGGATTGCTCATGAAACTGCAAGCAGTTTGCTATTACTTTCAAATACACAACAATTTTATCATGAAAATTTCTTTTTCCCCCTTTTTTCTTTCCTCCCTCTCCCTGCCCTAGAGATGGTTACAACTATACAGAAATACATTCATGCATACATACACACATAGAATATATAGATATAGAGATAGAGATAGCAATAGATAAAGATATAGATATAGATGTAGATATAGATAGATGATATAGATATGAATGAGAGTCATATCTGTAAAATTATTCTATATATTTTTATTTATCAGTATGCAGATAGTTTCTTTCTTTATATGTCCTTTACAGTTCATTTGAGTCTTTATAATAGATAAAATAACTTATTTGCTCAAAGTCAATCTTAAAACAATTATACAGGTATTGCATCAATAGTTTTAAAATACTTAAATAATGGGGAAATCCCAGATCTCTTTGTTAATGCTAAAATGACTCATTCTGTGGATTGTATAAGAAGCAGAAATGAGGTGAGATATTCTTTTATAAGAAAAATGCAGTTCTAAGGCATCTTAGTCTTGGTAACTTTTCTATCTGTCTCTGTATCTGTGTTCCCTTCTGGACTGTTTCTAAGAGCCTGAGCTGTTTCTAACGATGTTCTACATTGAATGGTCATTAAAAAACTGCTTGAGGACTATCAAGGCTAATCAATGATGATTGTTACAAAGTCAGAAATATTTGTGTTCTTAACAATGCCTTCAAAATCCTTCCCTATATTCTTGCGCATGCCTTTCTTAGAAGTTGGTGGTTGTAACCTGAAAGTCAGTGAAATTGACACTCTGATGATGGATGCAAATCCCTGCTCTGTCTTAAAGTCTGTATCACTTTGGCCAAGTTGTTGGATTTCAGTTGTAAAATGTGTATGAGAGGCAGCTTTAAAATAGAATATAGAAGATGAGCCCTAGAGTAGGGAAGACCAGAACTGAAATTGTGCCTATTACTTGTAATAGTAATGTATCCATGGGCAAGTAAGGCATTAAATATCTTAGTCTTTACTTTTTTTAGTAAAAATTATAGATGAATTTTTGATCTTCAAAAGCAGAGTTTCCCTACCAAATTTTTCTCAAACAGATGAAAGCACAGGCTTACACTAAAAAAAAAAAATAGACTTTGACACTACCTACATTATACATTGGCTCTTAGGATAGTATGAGAATGCTTAGAGGCAGTTATACAGTACAAAATGATAGAATGCTAGACCTGGAGTCAGGAAGACCTGAGTTTAAATTTGAACAGAGCCACTTACTGACTGTGTGACCTTAAGCAAGTCACTTAAACTTTCTCAGCCTCAGTTTCCTCATCTGTAAAAATGGAGATAATAATAGTGCCTATCTTCCAGGGTGGTTATGAGGATCAAATGATATTTTATTTGAAAAACTGCTTATGAAACTTAAAATACTAAACAAATGCTAGTTATTATTATAATGTACATGAAAGTTCCTTATGAACAGATAATATTATTGTTATTATTATTACTATATTATTATTTCAATGTCAAATTAGATTTTTTTACCTTATTTTTCTAGTCATTTTTGCCAACAACATTTTAATAAAAGAATTAGTCCTTTTTTTGTTCTAGTGGACAGAACATAAGGATCCCAAAAGGAGAAAAAAAATGTTGACTTGAATCATGTGAGAGATTAAGCCTATATGGATCCAATTCAGAGGTCTTTCATATATTTTATTTATATCTTTTTGTTTTTAAATCCTTTCATTGTGAATATATCCAACACCTTTCCCCTTTTCAATGAGTCATTCCTTATTGTAGGTTTTTAAAAAGAAAGAGAAAAAAAGGATTAGGAAAATCAACTAACACATTATGTCTGAAAATATAATCTGCAAAGAAGGAAGAAAGCTTCATTTTATTAACTTTTCTTTGGGGTCAAGTTTGGTTTGCAGAATGACAGCATTTCTTTTCATTTCTTTTTGTTCTTTAAATTGCTTGTTTCCTTCAGCATCAGTTCAGGTAAATCTTCACATGCTTCTTTGATGGTTCATCATTTTTCATGGCATAGTAATTAATATTCCACATTTTTGAATCAGAATTAATTCAAAAATTCTTCTCTTGATGGACACCCCCTTAGTTCCTAATTCTTCATTAGACTGATTTAATGAAGCAGTTTGAGAGAATTTAATGAATCCCTGTTAAGGAGACACCAAGAAAAAGAATAATTTCCAGGGTTCTTCTTCCAAGAAGCACTTTTTCTACTAATGATGTTGGAATGGAAAGGTTGAAGTTATTAACTACTGTTATGTGATGTGGTGAAAATTAAAGAAAAGAAAAACTCAAGTGAGAAGCAGAACACCCAGTATCTTCTGAAATTCATTTGATTCCGGACATGCTGCTCTGAATGAATTTGCTTCTTTTTACACTTCCACTTACTTACTCATAAGTGATGGTTGAGAATGTACTGTCCGTTCATTAGAAAATGCTGCAGCCTGCTGAGCAAGCCACTAGTAAGTTGCCCCAGTCATTTTGACATTCCTTTGCAAATTAGCTTGGCTTTGCTAGTACAGGTCTGCTCTACTGCACAGGGGGGCTTTCAACTTCGAGAATCTGGCAGGAGTTCAAGATCAAAGTGTTGCTTTGAACCCACTTGTTAGCCGTGAAAAATAAACACAATCCACCTTGCAATAAAAAAAGCATCAGCAGGAGAAAAAAAGAGAACATTCTAAAACCCTGCACGGAGAGACTTCAAAAACTCTCACTCTGGCTGCTAAATTAGGGCTGGAAAAATAAATCCTGCTCCTGAAAAGGAATTGGGGGGGTGGCATAGAGGAGAGAAGAATCATCCCACAACAAACAACAGAAAAATTAGAATCACTGAGAACTAATTATGTTTTCATGATCACAAGTACATTCAAAGTTTGAAAGCACATGGATGCATCCTGATGTTGCCATAAAATGTTCCCCTGGCTAATGATTTGCCAGTACAACTGTTCACTTCCTGTGGTGGATTTATGCTAAATCCTGTTATTAGTCTTGGTCTGCAATTGCCATTGTCTATGACTAGAAGCAAGGCTCAAAGGCTACAGTCAGCCTTTTATTACACAACATGTGAATGGAGATTTGACCCAATGTCCGACCACTTCCCCCCTTTGGTTTTTATGTAAGCTTGCTGAGCCTTTCCCTATAAATCACTTGGTTCCAATGAACTTTTACTCTCCCCCATCCCCCTTTCAACTCTGTAGGGTTTTTCTTTTCTTTTTTTTCTTTTAAAAAATAAACCATCCCATTTTTCTTTCTCCTAATTTTTTTTAGGTACTTCAAAACATTTCATTACATCTGATTCCTACAGGCCAGTGCTACAGAAAATATCTAAAAGCAGTACTTGATATTTTTGATTCAATTTGATACTTGACATTGGGGGTTGCAAAAATAAATTACAAATAAATAATTGGGGGAGGGGTGAAGAATGACAATATATTTACATTTCAGTAGGGGAATAATTTAAAACAAACATAACTTTTGTAAAAGTTAAATACTTCCTGTAGTGCTCCAAGTGACCAACATTTTCCAGAACATTTCATATTTGCAGCATTTCATCTTAATTTGACATCACCTTAAATATGCTTTTCTGTTCTCTGTTTAGATAGAATTGAGACAAATAACATAAACTAATGGAAAGAAAAAATCAGAAGGACGGTTTGTACTATTCCAAAGCTCTGAATGTAAATATAATGTGTTCTGTGCTCAGTAAGATGATACTCAACTATGGATGGCTTTGAAATACCTCTTAAATTTAGAAGCAAACTTAGGCATTTAAAGGAGGCTAAGAAATGTTGGATTTTATAAGACAAAGTAGACTGTCCATACCTTCTGGACCTTTTCATCTATAGAATTTTGTGGAGAAAACCCCTCCCTTGATATAGATTAGCAATTTGTTTATATATATTATATATATATTATTTATTATTATATTATTATTATCTTAGCATGTTGGTCATGGTTATATAGCTAGTATATATGAGAGGAAAGATCTGAAGTCAGGTCTTCTTGGTTCCAAGACTTATCTTCTATTTACCATATTGACTTTCCAAGTCTAGATAAAGTACATTTCCCTTCTCTTGATACAGAGGTGAGGATGGGTGGATATGAAATATCCCATTTGTTTTCAGATCCAGTGCCTTTCAGTCATTGTTAACCTACTTTTATTTGGACATGGGGAAGGTTCATTTGGTGGCATTAGAAAATTGGAAATAATTGACAAATAAATGCTGGAGTTGGAAAACTAATAAGTGAAAGAGCGTAAATAATGACATAATTCACTGTCATAACACTGTAGAGAAGATAACTACAGGACCTTTTGTACATTTTTAATATTTCTTTTGGGGGGAGACAGAGGATCTTTACCTATGATTTCATCAGAAAGGAAAACTCTCATTATGAAAATTCCCTTTATTGATACAGATATGCAATGATTTGTAATTTTTAGACCACCGCCTGGGGTCTCTGACAGCATAAGTGATTTGCCCATATTCACACAGTCAGTGTACCTCAAGGATAACTTAGATCCAAGTGTTCTAAACTTTAAGACCATATTGTACATTGTTTAAGAGTATTTGTGATTACATGTGTCCCTTTTTTGTGTCTTTTTTTTGGATTTTTTGAAAGGCAACGGGGTTAAGTGACTTGCCCAAGGTCATACAGTTAGGCAATTATTTAAATGTCTGAGGCTGGATTAGAACTCAGGTCCTCTTGACTCCAGGGCTGGTGCTCTATCCACTGTGCCACACAGCTGCTCCAAATGTGTGCCTTTTTGATTAAATATAAGCTACTGATTTCTCTCAAAATATTAATTCATTCTTAAAAACAAAGATAAAAATCAGCAATTTCTTCTTGATCTTTCTAAAAACAATCTCTGATGATAAAAATACCGCAGTGGCCTTAATTTTTTTCCCTTAAATGTTATCTTTCTCTTCAAACTGACAGATTTTCAGAGTTGGAAATAAAAAACAAAACAAAATCTACTACAACATATAAGAAATAGTCAGTCATCCAGTCTTTGCTTAAATATTTTGCTTAAAGATGTAGGGGAACCTACTACCCCCCAAGACAGCCAATTTCATTTGTGGGTATGGCCAATTTTAGGAATTTTTTCTTTATATTAAGACTAAATCTACCACTTGAAAACTAGTATCTACCTATTTACCCTTTGGGTTTGAACAAAATAATCTACTCTGTCTTCCAGATGATAGTCATTCAAATATTTAAAGTCTCTTAATATTTAAATTCTTTCCAGATTTGCTTCCTACTTTTCTCTCCAGGTGAGGTACCCCTGAATAAAGAAAGCATTTCCAGGCAGCTAGGTGGCACAGTGGATAGAGCACCAGCCCTGGAGTCAAGAGTACCTGAGTTCAAAGCCACTTAACCCCATTGCCTTAAATAAGTCACTTAACCCCGTTGCCTTAAATGAAGAAAACACTTCTTTATCTAGCTTCTTAAGATTCTTGCCCACAAATTCTATGTGTTCTATTCTGATCTTATAGTTACTCATGTTGCCTAGAATTCTCATTGACTTTTGTCACTATGAATCCTATTGTTGCACCCTTGATCATTTCTTACTGTTTGATTTTAGGCCAGGAATAGGACTTAGAAGTTACTTTGTTCAATTCTCTCATTTTATGGAGGAGGAAAGTGAGATCTCTGGAAGGTTAAGCCCTGCTCAAAGTCTTTCCCTCTCAGTTTGATTTTTTTTAACTAGGTAAAAGAGGGCATTTTTTCCCCTCATTTTTTACCTAGACTGTAATCACTGAATGACCATTGCCTCAGACAAACTGAGACCTGGAAAAGATTTTAGCTTAAAAAGGCTCCCACTGCACAGGGGACCATCTCCAATCATCGGGATCTATATCTTGAAAGGGATCCAGATGGTTCTAGAGAAGTGAATTTGGTGGCCTTGCACAACCCTGCATCACTTGGAATCTAATTCACTTGAAAGTCAAGATGTCATCTTCCTGATGTTATTGGATCTCTTTTAGAAGAAAGGACAAACAACAGCAATTCCTTCTCAGTCATTTTTTTGTTCTCTGCCATGTATATTCTTTCCTCATCTCTTGTTTTCTAGATATGAAACTAGTCTTATCCATGCTTCCATTGTGACCAGAAAAATTGTGCTAATCAACTCCCCAATGTCTCCTCTCATATTTCTTTCCAAATTTAGATGCCTCTCTTTGACTACTATTCCCAAATAATTGTTCTCTCTTCCTAAAACAATATACACTTCTTGAGAGCTGAGAATATTTCATTTTTTTATTTGAATCTCCAGTGCTTGGCACAGAATATGAGCTTAATACATTCTTTTTCATTCTCTCTTTCAATGACTTGCCTAAAGTTATACAAATTGTAAGTGGTAGAGCTTGTATTCAAACTCATGTCCTTTGACTTCAATGATAGTATTCTCTCTCTACCATTCACTCTTTTGTTAAAAGTTGGTGCTGTTCATTTGGCAAAACTTGGCTTCTATGTCTATTATTCAATTCCAGTATTTCCTCCTTTATCTTTTTAGGAGTCATATGACTTCAGTAGTAGGTGTTATTGTGCATGTTTGTATTATACTAACTTCCTACAAAGCTGGTATCCATTTGTCATCTCTTCCTGCCACACCTAATTGGTGCTTATTCTAAGCTTAGAGGAATCATAAAATCTTGTAGGAGGAATTAAGATTTCATCTAATCCAACTCTTCCCTCAGTGTATAAATCCCCCATGTCCCATCATGCCCTTTGAATGGTTATCTAGAATCTTCCTGGCCCTCCATTGTTTGATTTTGTTTTGAGGTATGATTGTTAATTAGACTAGAGAAGAAAAATATCATCACTTGTGCTTTAGAGACAAGTTAATCATTTTCAATTTTTGAAGCACATAAAATAAAGTTTTTTCATATGATAGCAAATTTAAAAGTAAAACATTTTAAAATAATTCTCAAAATTTTTTTTAAGTCAGCAAAAGCAATAATTTCATGGTGTATATATTTTAACAGCCTCATAAGGCTAGGAACTTTCTCTTTGGTGTTGTTTTAACTTCTGTGATAAGTTACAAGACAATACAAATGTTTCTTATTAGGTTTAGAACTCTGAAAATTAAAAAGAAATGATTCCATGGAAACACCATTATTAGACGTTTCTCATATTTATCTGCATCTATAAGTAGAACTATTTTCATAATGAAAAAACTGAGATGAATAGGTACTAAAAATCTTTTCTTAGTTTTACCTAATGTTAAGTGCATATTTATTTTTGTGGAAGTCATTGATTTCTGAACACATATAATAGAAATTATATTATTTTAGATATAAAATTAATAAGTAGTTCCTCATTTGAACCCGGTCACCTTTCCTGTATGATGTCAATGGAAAGAGCTCTGCCTTCAGACTATGACTTGATATAAGATCTCAGTCCCATTCACTGTGTGACCTTGGAGAAATTATTTAACCTCTCACCCTCAGTTTCCTCATCTATATGTAACTCATGGTCCAGGTCATCCCTCTTCTATTATGATTCTGGCTTCCCATGAACTAGATCTAATCTTTGGGGTTGACCCATTACCCACTACTTTAGTTACTTCAAGAAAATATCCAAATATAACTCTCCTTGGAAATCTACAACTATGAATAATGGGGACCTGCAGTTCTTCTATATGAACTAAAGGTTAAAAAGGGACATAGGCATTTCTTTCCACAATAAATTAAGATGGCTCACAGGAATCTGTAATCAGATACAGAAAGTATATACTACATTTAAAGGACTCATAGGAGCCCATAAGCAAATTCAGAAAGGACATAAAGCATATTAGTTACCCCATCCATTTCCCTTTAGAAGGAATTGAACTTGAGTTACTATTGAGGCACCATTTCAAAATCCAGTGAATATTCAACACACTCACAGGATCCCACATAGTCCCCCTCGCAAGCATGGAGTGCCCATTCCCCTTGAACTTCTAACAGAAAGGCAAACATATTTTGGAGCTGATGAACAAATAGTACCCTACATTCTGGTGAGTTTCTCTTTTTTTACCCCTAAAGATTCATATAGGCTTTCTATCTTATAGTATTATTCTGTTCATAGTCCCCAAGAAGCAAAATACACTTTGGATCAGTTACATAACAACTCCCTTTCCACTCATACTTATATGATCAGAATAACTCTTTTTAATAGTGGTGGTAATGGTGGTAGTGCGGTGTGTGTGTGTGTGTGTGTGTGTGTGTGTGTGTGTGTGTGTGTGTGTGTGTGAGAATTGCTGGGAATAAAGACCTGAGCTTAAGACACAGCATGACATAACTTTAAACCTTACTATTCCTCCAATTGTGGGGCCATGACCAAGGGCTTCTGTAGAAATTCTGATTATTTTAATTGCTGCCATCTCTTGGGCAGGAAAAGTTCACTTTCTGGTCTTTGGGGCTTGAGATTGTTCTCAGAAAGCTGTTAGGAAGCTAGGAAAATCTGGTATACACTAAGGGATCCATTGGGGGTAAAGGGAAGACTGAGAGAGAAAATTTCTCTCTTTCCCTAGAATACAGGACTATTCCTTGGGGTTTTTTTATTTGCTTGTTTTGGTTCAGTCCTCTGAAAGAAAAAAGATCAAAAAAAGTGGGAGAGAAGGTTAGGTGGCTTCAAAGACACAAGTCTTTCCTCCTCCAAGTTATAGTCAATTGCATTGGAGTTTCCCTTAATCTCTGAAAGTCAATCAATAATGATTCTTCTCAGAAAGATACAAATGGGTGTTTATCATAACAAGGTGTTCATCAGGTGCCCCAGCGAAATGGTCATCACTCCATGGGCTCATCAAAGTGATCTGAGAACTGTCTAGATTCAACCCCCTTGAATTTAAAATAAATGGGTTGGGCTGAGCTCTCTTCCAACTCTGATAATGCTCCTTTCTCAAGGTTCACTAAGTTAGCTTTTCCAGTCTGAGGGATGCTTCTAACTCAACCAACTGGTGCCCCGAGAGCCTAATGAATGATCTTACTTCTTTCTGGCTCAAGTGCTTAGCTACACCCACTTCCCCAAGTCTCCTTTGATGACTCATTTAGGTGCTCCCATAAAGGGAGCATTCTTTTCTGGAATCCTTCCATTATAGGTTTGCATTTATGCAAAAATGCTTTACACATAAAAATAACAACAGGCAATTTTTGTCATTAGTAAGACAGGGTTGTTTCTGTTTCCTATTTTATCTCTTCCATTTTATGGAGAATGGTGGAAATTCTTGTTCTGACAGTGAATCTTGATAACATTTTCTAGGACTCTGGAGAATTGCATTTTCAGGAAGTCTTTAACTCTCAGATAGCCCAAACTGAGAATCTAGGAAGTTAGTGAATTATCTGTTTCTGTGTGTGTGTGTGTGTGTGTGTGTGTGTGTGTGTGTGTGTGTGTGTGAGAGAGAGAGAGAGAGAGAGAGAGAGAGAGAGAGAGAGAGAAAGAGATAAGAGGGAGGGAAGTTGGTAAAAAAAATCAAATTTGCAAATGTCAAGCTGTGACTTGGATAACAATATTGAGGTGGTACCTGCTACCTTATATAGTTTCATTAATATTTTGTTTCTCCCAGGAAATTGACAACCTGAAATTCTCTGACCAGAGTTGTAAAAGGTTTGCATTCCTAAATCATCTCCTCATTTAATCTGTCTTGGTACATGAAATTTTTTAAGAGTCATACTTGGGAGCTGACATTATCTCCAAAGAGTAATAGTGTGCTCTGCTGAGGGTCTTGCATTTAGACTTGAGCTCTTATTAGCTTCATAAGTAAGGGAGAAGACTTCAATTGTCTTCCTCTACCTAAAATGTTTCAAACTTTCTAGATTTCACCTCCATATTTCAGCAATATATCATTTTGGAGCTTCCCTTAGTGTCTGGAGTCTTCTCGTCTTGGTGTATTCATTCTCTGTTGTGGTAAACTTTTCTCAGTGGTAAGCTCCTTCTTGGGTCTCCATTTTAGGGAGGGGCATAGATCAGTCAAACTTCCTTCTCTCCCTGGCTATGCTTCTGACTTTCAGATCTTCAGCTCTATGCTTACCTTTACTTGCCTTCATCTCAAATTCCATCCATCTTATACTTTTTAGTTTCATTTCATGTATAGTCTTCTTTCATTTGAATGTAATCCTTTTGAGATCAGGGACTGTCTTTCTTTTTGTTGTATTTATATCTCCAGCACTTAGCACAGTGTTTAAAACACATACTGGTTGCCTTGTCTTGACCAGAGGTATGACTTCTGTTTCTTAGGGTATCAGGATCAGCATTTTAGGTCTATTCTTCTAAAACTCTTAGAAGCCACCACTAGAATGACTCTAATAACTAATCAGAGTAAATTAGTTCTTATCAAAATAATTTATTCAAATGACATTATATATATATATATATATATATATATATATATGTATAATATATATATATATATAACATTCCTCTTGAAAACTAGAGGAACACTCACAAATACATATGACATCCATAGAAAAAAATAAGGCCCAAATTTGAAATATAATGACACTAAAGTATAATGTAAAATGCATTTGTAGCAAAGGGTAACTCAGACTGCTGATACTCTCCTTTCTTAAATTCATAACTGGCATTCTTATTCCTTGAAGTTGTCATCTTTCTTAGATTACTCTCTTTGCTCTCTGATATTGGTGTTTCTCTTTGTACCTGATACAAATATTTCTTCTTCCATGAACCAGAGTTTGCTCTCATGATATACTGCCATTCCTAGGATTTTACAATATCTTTTAAGTTTCCAAGTATCTTTGAATCTTTCAAATTGAGTAAAGTGACCTGGACATTTACATCTCAAAATACTTTTTTGTTAGATCAAGAAAGAATAAACAAAGAGGCAGTCAAACTTCCACTTAGTCAAACTTCCATGAACAGGTAAGGTAATGTGTTCAGCTATTCCTTACCTACCCAGGCATCTCAAACCAGCTGTGTCTCATATATCATTGGGAAATAAAACATTAGAGGATGAAAGGGGTTGTTATTTTTATAGATCTACTTAGTTCTGGACTAGCAGTTAATCTGAGCCTCTTTATCATCACTTATGTATAAACCTTCACTCATGCCTAGCCAGGAGCAGGCTCCCCTCAAATTTCCATGTGGTAGACTTTGGCAGTGAATATCTATACTTGTTCCAAAAAATGGTTAATCTAGACCATTCAACTCATGCAACACTTATACAATACTTTATGGAAATTTCTTCAATTTCTTAAAAGTCTGATATATATATATATATATATATATATATATATATATATATATATATATATATATGACCATATCACCTGTCATAGAATGGTACCATTGAGCTTAACGGATCATTCCAATCAATAAATTAATCAGTAAGCATTTATTAAGTACCTATTATACACCAAGTACTATGCTACATTTTGGAGCTGCAAAAATACATCAAACTTGACAGCAAACTTCTTGCAATGATTCAGTTGTAATATATAAGATGATTTAAAACCCCAACAATATATTTGTTCAATGGTGCAGGGCAATACTTAAATTTTTTTTTAAATTCCCTTATCTTTTCCCTAGTTAATTGGCATTATTAGGAAATATATAGTCTTAATACCTAAAGAAGGGAAGAATAAAGCAGGAGATGAGAAATAGAAAGTTTTCACTAATAAATATTGATGCAAAAATTTAAAGTAATATACTAATTAAAGGACTCCCACCCAATTATTAATTATGACCAAGTTAGATTTTTACCAAATTTATGTAGATAGTTCAATATTAGGAAAATAATTAGCATAGGAAGTAATATTAAAAATAAAATCAACTAAGCAATGAAACATGAATCTATACTCAACAAAACCAACTATTCATTCTACATTTGCTTAAAGATTGACTATGAAGAGGCACTTGGTACTTCATATTATTTTCCATTCTATTTTTGTATAGATTGAATTTTTTAGGAAACATGTCCTTATATTAAACTCAAATTTACATCTTTGCAGGTTCTGCCATTTCTCCTAGTTTTTTCCCACTTTGAGACCAAACAGAAGAAGTCTAATTGCTCTTCTCTCTCTCTCTCTCAAATACTTGAAGACAATTGTCATATTTTCCCTTGAATCTTCTCTTTTCCAGACATACTCAATTTTCCTTTGGAACCAAATATATAAGCTCAGATACAACCATCTCGAAAATTGAGACACCATAATCTCCTCTATTTTTCTTTATTGGATTTTTTTTTATCCTCAGAATTTCATACTTTTTTTTCCCTTTTGCAAGGCAATGAGGTTAAGTGACTTGCCCAAGGTCACATAGCCAGATATTTTTTTTCCTTAAGTGTCTGAGTCAGGGTTTGAACTTAGATACTCCTGACTATAGGGTTGGTGCTCTATCCACTGCGCCACCTAGCTGCCCCCTAGAATTTCATTCTTAAGTGATTTCCATATCACTTGGTTTGATTTTATCTGTAGAATTTTAGACTTATTTTTTCTCTGAAATTAATTCTTCTAAAATCAAAGACATATTTCAGACCCATCTTTCTTTTTCTTCCTTATCATGAAGGTTAGGCTAGAGTGGTCACTACCCCCAAGTTCATCAATAAGACCCAGGTCTTACTTTTAGGTCAGATACAGAATAGTATTTGCCTTGTTGCTTCCTCTACTTTTTGAAGATTGAAATTATAATTTACACAAATAAGGAAGTCATCACGGGCAAAGCACCAGAACATATGAATAGTTGAAGTTGACATAATTCTGGTATCCCTCCAAGTTTCTGATCTATTTCCCAAAGCCCTTTTCTTCTAAATAGTTGGAATGAGGTATAAGCATTTGACAATAACTGCTCCCTTCCTTGTACCTCATCAAAATGTTCACAGTCATACTTTCTCCCTTGGCTTCCTATATCTCCTTACATGAGAAGACCTTCTTCATATATAATGCCCTTCATTTTCTATATTACAATACATGTCAATCTGTAATACTGCCCAATTTATAAGGATCAAGGGGTAGATTTGAAAAGAGGGTAACTAAGGGCCAAGGAATCAGGAAGATAGTGTCCTTGTAAATGATTAAATATCTTGTTCCCTTGAACAAAACAGAAATTTGGTCTCTGTCTCCTGGCTAGACTCTTTTCTCAGTGGAGGATTTAAATATTGATGATAACTATCATATGTCCCGGTGTCTTCTCTTCTCCAAGCTAAGCATCCCATGTCATTTCAACCTATCCTTAGATGGCATGGTCTAGAAGTCCCCTGATCATTCTGGTTGCCCTCTGCTAATAACCCCTTCTTATAAAAAATACACCATTCTGCCTATTGTGGTGCCTGAAATTTCACCATCAGATAATTCATTCCTCTGAGTCTTAAAAGATTTTCAATCTTTGAGTCCCTTGTTAAAATGCAAATTTTCTGGAGAATTAACATGTTAAACCTGTATCAACTAACATCTTATAAGGATTAGCTTCTAAGTGATATTTAAGTGAGGGAACAAGGACTTTTTGAAATCAGACATAAAATAGACATCTGAAGGGGCAAAGAGAATGCAGGGATGAGTATGAAAAAGGAAGAGGTAGGACAATGCCATAAGAAAATAAATGTTAGCTGTCAACAATTTTAAATTACTCTTTTAGTAGCCATAAGCGGTAAAAAAAAATCCTTAAAAATGATCTCTTACAAAACATTCATTTAGAAATTTAATGTTCTATCCTTAAATTGACTTAAGAACCTGAGTACTTACTTGTGTAAAGATTTAAATCAGATCTTAAAAGAATTTGAAATCTGCTCTGACCATGTGGTGACTGAACAAGTTTTCAGTACTGGAAAATCCTTACTACTGAAAAATTTTAGCATTAGAACCAAGTCTGAAAGATCACCAGAATAATAAATGATTATGCTGTAATGACATTTGAAAAATTAGATCTTTTACAATAATTTCTTTGCCCATTGCCCTCCCCCATATATATATATATGTATATATATATATATATATATATATATATATGTATATATACACAAGAAAAATGAATTTCTCAGCTCCTGAGTACATTCTTCTGTTGTTCACAAAAAAGTGATTAATTTTAGATCTTATGAGATTGTACCTTAAAGCTTATTCTCAGTTTTGCCAAGTTTAGCTATTTTTTCCCAGTTTTTTTACAGGATATACTAGAAACAGAAGAAATTGATTTGAAATGGCAATTGAAAATGACCATATGTGCAAGCAATTAGGCAGTGTAATGTGATTTTGAGGACCTCTGACACATTCTTCTCCTTAAAATTCTTTTAGATACTACCACTTTTCAAGTTACTGTTGGGTTATACTGTAAAAGTAAAAGAACATTGTTTCCAGAAGGCATAATTAAAATTTATATAGGTATTAGAAAGTTCTCTAATGATCTTTTATAATCATAGTCAAGATTTCTAAACTGGAAATAAGCTAGACAATGAGTTCTAATATCATTTCTAAATCTAATATTTGATAGTTATATGATCAGCATAATGAGGTAATAGCAGAACAAATAAATTTCACCTTTTGGAGAGATGATGGCAACAATAAAACCTGAATAAAACTCAATGGAAAGAGTAGAATAGTCTTATAAAAGGAGTCATGGACTAGAATTAAGGAGCCTTAAATTATTTTTTGTTCTTTATCTCTAAGTTGTTTTTTTTATATCTCCAGTTTCTTCAATTGATTCTTTTTTTTCCTTTTTTTTTAAAAGAAAGATTTTTCTTTATTTTGAATTTGCAATTTTTCCTCTATTCTTGCTTCCCCCCCCCCCCCCCCCGAGAAGGCAGTATACTAGTTTTACATTGTTTCCATGGTATACATTGGTCTAAGTTGAATGTGATGAGAAAGAAATCATATCCTTAAGGAAGAAAAATAAAGTATAAGACATAGCAATATCAGACAATAAGATATCAGGTTTTTTTTTCTAAATTAAAAGTAATAGTCCTTGGTCTTTGTTCAAACTCCACAATTCTTTCTCTGGATACAGATGTTATTCTTCATTGCAGATAGCTCAAAATTGTCCCTGATTGTTGCACTGATGGAATGAGCAAGTCTGTCAAGGTTGATCATCACCCCCCCCCTTGTTGCAGTGTTAGGGTGTGCAGTGTTTTTCTGGTTCTGCTCATCTTGCTCAGCATCAGTTCATGCACATCCTTCCAGGCTTCCCTGAATTCCTATCTCTCCTGGTTTCTAATAGAACAATAGTGTTCCATGACATACATATGCCACAGTTTGTTAAGCCATTCCCAAATTGAAGACATTCACTTAATTTCCAGTCCTTTTGCCACCACAAACAGGGCTGCTATGAATATTTTTGTACAAATGCTATTTTTACCCTTTTCCATGTTCTCTTCAGGGTATAGACCCAGTAGTGCTATTGCTAGATCAAAGGGTATGCACATTTTTGTTGCCCTTTGGGCATGATTCCAAATCGCTCCCCAGAAAGGTTGGATGAGGTCACAGCTCCTTCTTCAAATGATTCTTATATGTCATGATGTTAAGACCTTCCTCAATTCTGGTTAGTCTTCTCTGAATTTAGCCAAGTTTTTCAAGGGTCTTCCTAAAACATGACTCTTGGTATTTTATATTTGTGTGAATTCCTTGTACATATGTTTCATTTTTATAAGAAATATTTGAGACAAATATTTCTTTTCTCAGGAATAACTGCTTTTATTATTCTACTTGCATTGATTGATTTTTGTCCTTGCAAAAGAATTAATTTTATGTAATTGAAAGTTTATTTTATTTTGTAATCACCTTTTATTCTTCATATGTTAAGAATAATTTCTTTCTAGCAATCATTGTGAAAAATAGGAATCTGATCTCAGATATTATAACTACTACAGGTATTCTATCTCTTATAACGTCTTTAGACTCTGATTCTGGCACTCTTCCTATAATACAGGAGCTTTAGCTCCTCAGGTATACTGGAAAAGTTTACATTGAAGATATTTTTCCATTTGGAATTTATTATAGTTGTATGCTATAAGATCCCTGATCACTTAGTTTCTCTCAAATTACATTCCAGATATCTTAGCAGTTATTGTCAAATAGATATTTTTTCCTTCAGTGACTTATAGTCTTAGATTTATTAAACACAGTGCTAAATGAATAATTTGATTATTTCTAATTTTTAATCATCTAATCTTTCACTATCTATTTTTCTATTTACTGAATATCAATTGCTTTAATAATTACTATTTAATAACATTTTAGTGTCTGGACATTCCTGCTTATAAAAATTAAACAATTAACATACACAAAGGATAACTGATTACTTCTTTGGAGAATAATTATCAATGATTTCTGTTAGCTATCAATGATCCTATCATAAATACAAAAACAAAATCACAAAGATTAGAAGCATGTAGATATGAGAGCTAAGCAATTTTGCATGGGGCCTTTATTTGAAGTTCCAGGTGTCTAAGATGACCTTTTTAAATCATTGCGTCTCCCTAATACCAAAACATCCCTATATTTGAAATAAATGAAATAAAATGCCATGGAGATATGGTTGAAGAGGTGGCTACTATGTTCCCCATAAGTTTTGTATCACTTTTCCCTCAGTAACACTTGTATCACCAAGGGACACAGATGTTTTTGCTATTCAAGCACATTACAGAGACCATTTATGCATAAAATCAGAATAGTTACCTCTCACAATGATCTAGTAATAGGCTTTATCTAAATCAGTATGGAATCATACATTTATAAGTGAAATATAATGTGTAATATAATCTATAGGACCAGCCAACCTGGATAATTTGGGCCAAAAGAACTTACATCAGTGGATCTTGTTATTTGAATAATTCAACTTTCAATTCTAGTAATTTTATTTTCTGAATTAGTAATTTTTAAAAAGTAATTTATTTAAAAAATAATTTATTTCCTGAATTAGTTGGGAATACATCACCAATACAAATATCTCCCATTCACATATTGTTTTAAAGAGTTTTTCTGTACATTATTTCATCCTCATATCCCAATGGTATAGGTTATTATTTCCATTTACAAAGGATAAAACAGATTCAGAAGGATTGTGAATTGCTCAAAGTCATGGCCAGAAAGTGTGATCATAACATTTTTTTTTAGGTTTGTGCAAGGCAAATGGGGTTAAGTGGCTTGCCCAAGGCCATATAGCTAGGTAATTATTAAGTGTCTGAGACCGGATTTGAACCCAGGTACTCCTGACTCCAAGGCTGGTGCTTTATCCACTACGCCACCTAGCCACCCCTGTTCATAACATTTTAACATTGGAAGAAATCTCATAAGTCATCTAGATCTGGTAATTCTTCATGTGAGATGTATAGAACTCCAAGTGGTGCATAGAAAATCAGTGGGTTAGTGAAATTAAGTGTGAAAAAATGCATCTTTATCTTTACTAATTTTTAGTTTCTTCTATAATACTATGTATTCTATTTTAGGTATTTAAAAATATTATTCAGAAGGGAAACTATAGGCTTCACCATAGTATCAAGAAAAAGACATAAAAAAATTTAAAGAACTTCTGATTTAGGTTATTGGAGAGAATACTCTCTGATGTAATAGAAATTGTGTTCTTTGGGCATCAAAGGATCTGGTTTCAAATCTTAACTCTGTTACTTTGAAAGAGTGTAGTGAAAGCCCTTACCTTATCTGTGCTTCAGTGTCATCATATATAATATGGTAGTGAAATTAAAATAGATGATTTCTAAAGTCCTTTGTGGGTCTTGATCTGTAAGAACATTGAGGTTCAGATAACTTAAATGTCTTATTCAAGCTAACACATGTTTACAAAATTGGTGAATGACAGAGCCAGGAATCTGATCTCAGATATTATAACTACTGCAGGTATTCTATCTCTTATAAGGTCTTCAGACTCTGATTCTGGCACTCTTCCTATTATACAGAGTTGCTTCTTTGGGTCTTTTTGATTCTGACATAGAAGTATAATGGATGCAAATACACGAGCTATTCTGTGATAAATTCATATATCTTTGCAACCAAAAAATTAACAGAATTATCATAGCATAGCTCAGGAGCAGATTTGTTATGAAGTTGAGAATTATGACCTGCTTTGACTTTTTTTTCTTTTTTAGTTTTTGCAAGGTAATCGGGTTAAGAGGCTTGCCCTAGGCCATATAGCTAGGTAATTATTAATGTCTGAGGCCAGATTTGAACTCAGGTACTCCTGGTTCCAGGGCCGGTGCTCTATTCACTGTGCCACCTAGCTGCCCCTCCCCCGCTTTCACTTCTAATAATAATTTTTACCATAAATTTTATTCTTTTTTTAAGGTTTTTTTCAAGGGAAATGGGGTTAAGTGGCTTGCCCAAGGCCACATGGCTAGGTAATTATTAAGTGTCTGAGACCGGATTTGAACCCAGGTACTCCTGACTCCAGGGCGGGTGCTTTATCCATTGCACCCACCACCTAGTCGCCCCATCAATTTATTCTAATAGAAAAAGGAGAGAGAACCTTGACATATTTTAAGAAAGACACAATTTGTGTTTGTTAGGTTGTATTCATCAGCTTTCAGTTTCATAATGTAGAAGAATCATTCACACTAGAGTCTGCTGACTCCTCTGTTACCTTTTGGAAGAAACCTGCATCTTAAGTATTTACAGACAAGATGCTGACAGACAAAGCTTGCATATTTTCTTTGAGGTTGGCATCAAATTCTTTCTTTAGGAAGACTGGACCACTGGGACCAAATCTTATGTATAATTACCACACCTCTTCCATTAATACTAGTTTGGCAATTTTGACCAGACGATTTGTAACTTTTGCAAATGCCCCAGATTCAAACTTTCAATTGAAGGATGACTATTTGAAGGTAGAGAAGGATAGAGGAGAGGTGCAAAGAGCAAAATCATGGACAATATCTATTTAAATATTTACTCTGTATGGATAAAAATAGTAATTTTTTTTCAGAAAAATGTCTTAATGTAATTTTATGTTTCTGGATAGATAAAATGTAAATAATTCCATTATGATGACATCAGGGTATTCCTTTATGTTCTATTATTTGTTTTGGGGTTTTTTTGGGGGGGGTTGTTTGTTCTAAAGCAGGCCTAACTAGCTGCACTCAACTCAAATTACTTTTATTTCATAAATATGTTACCTTTCTCTCTTTTCTTCTCTTTCCTTCCTTTTCTCTCACCTTTCTCTTTCTGCTGCTGTCTGTCTCTTCTCTCTTTCACACACACACACACACAGACACACACAGACAGACACACAGACAGACACACAGACACACAGACAGACAGACAGACACACACACACACACACACACACACACACACACACACACACACACACACAGAAATTCCTTTATCTCCCTGGTTTTGTTTTGAAAAAACATGTAGTTTATGAAAATGTGATTATGTTCTGTCTATTTTTTAACATTCCCATCTTCTCTTTCCTAAAATACATTCATAGAAATCTCACATGTATTGAGGAGTCAGGCCTAGGGCCCAGTTTTCATAAGCAATGCACAATGCCAAGGACTACAGTTGAATTGTGTAATAATAACTATGTATTTTAAAGACCAGCATTGTAGCCAAACCATATCTGCTTGCATTCCTCATTTTACTTAAGTAGCATTTCTTATAAAAAATTTTGTTTGTTTTGCAGCAGTCAAAGGGGAAAAAAGAGAACCTCACCAAGTGAGGGGAGCAAAGAAAAAGACTTAGAAGGGGCAAAACCCAGATTCTGTCCACCACCACCTGTTCCAATTCAGATGTGAAAGCAAACTTGTGAGCACTTAAGCGACTTCTAAAATCTAATGCCCCAGTTCAGAGTACAGAAGAAGGTTATGATTCTTAGTAGAGATCCAAGGGGTGTAGAGGTGTGAGGGAGCAGCTCAAATCAGGAGAAAAGGTTTGAAAATGAGAAGAAAAGAGAGGAAGTTAAATATCTCTATTTTTCTGCTTGGATAATAGAATTCATTTTTCATCTTTTGTAATACAAGAAGAATATATTCTAGATAGTTGAATGGGTATTAATTATTAGTCCAATATAGCGCCATGAACATTTATTGGGATTCTTCTGTCCTTCATAGGATATTTGCTCACAGACTAGATTTCCTGTAATTCATTAGAAATTCAATCTAGTATAAAAAATCTCCTCTACTTAAATCTTCCAATATTAGAGTTAAATTTTTTCTTATTCTTAAATCTGGTTGGTTTATTGAATATTTGGTCTATAAATGTCAAAAGAATTTTTTTTCCTTCTGAATTTAGGGTCCTAATGTGTTTCAGATTACCTCTTCAGATCCTTATGCTATCATGAGCTTGTTTAAAGCATTTTTATTAACATTCACCAGCTGATTTTTTTTCCCACCTCAGAGAAGCTGATTTCAGTTTGAGTATGTTAACTTTTGCCCAAACACACACACGCACACACGCGCACATACTCTGGTAAATGTTTTCACATTGAAATGGAAGACGTAAATGAAACCCTGCAGTCTCTGTCTGGTTTTAGTTACAATGTCTGTTTGTTGACATCTCAGATGAAGGCCTGCTGTGTCTCTGGCTCTGTCTACTCCATTTCCCCTCTAATTAGGCTTTGCCCTCAATTAAGTTAATGATGCAACTTTTCCTATAGATCATTTGCCCTTTCAATCAATTAACAGAATATGAAGGGTGCATCCTTCCCTGGCTTTGGATTCATTTGCCTGAGGGAAGACTGTTCAGTTCACAGAAGAACATATGCAAAAAACCAAGATGTTTACTCTCAAACCATAAACCCAAGTGAATTAGGTAGGCCTCATGAAAAATCTAAACATGATTTAAAAAATGCAATTCACTAATGATTTGTCTCACCATGAAGCCCCCTATCTCTTAAAAGAGTCACAATTTAAATTTATGTACATGGAATAAATTCAAGAACAATTATATGAATTTAAGTGCAATCCTTGAAAAAAATATATGGGATTGCATATATACCTGCAATTGCAAACAGAATTAGTACACTCAGTGTAAAGAATATAACGATTTGATCTGAAGTGGGATGGGTTGATCATAGATTGGGCAAGAGTCCTAGAGGTTATCTAGTCTAATCCCCCTCATATTAAAAATAAGGAAACTGAGGTTCAGGAAATTGAAAGAATTTGTAGAGTGCTGTTCATCTTGTTAGGGACAAAAATCTGAATCAGGTCTTCTTGTTCTAAATGTAAGACCTTATTCATCAAGCATAATGTTTCAAAGATAGTAGGGGATTTAGCTTTATTTGAGATCTAAAAGCAGAGATCATTCAACCATTTGTAAAGGTTGATTTTTGAACAAATACTCTTTGGATCAAATGGTTTATGAGATTCCTTCTGATAATCTTTGTTTTTTGACAACAAATAATAAACAGAATAACTAGTTAGTTAAATGTCTCTACATCTCTTTTCTGTGTATCTGTTCTCTCCCTCTCTCCTCTCTTTGTGTCTCTTTGGGAACATTTTATTATACCATTTCAGATGACTGCTAAATCTACATCTGTACTTTAGGTCTTTTCTCCTGAGATTTAGTCCTGCATTTCCAATGGATAACATCACCTACACACCCCAACCTCTCTAAAACTAAACTTTTATCTTCCAAGTCATCCACCCAACTTTCCTATAGTTATTAATGGTGCCACCATTCCTACTCACCGACATTCAAAATCTTGAAATAATCTTTGACTCTTTCCTGTCCCTCCCCTTTCTGTCTTTTTCTTCCCCCTAACTAATCAGTTGCCAAATCCTATTGATTCCATGTCAGCAATATTTCTCACATCCGTCCCCTGCTTTCACTGAATTGAACCGAAAGCTTGAATACTCTTGGAGTTAGAAAAAGATGATCCCTCTCCAACAGGACTGTAATTGTGTGTCATACTTCCATTACCATAGTTTCAAACTTCATTATCTCTCTACTAGATTACTGGAACAGTTTCTTAACTTTGTCTCTCCTTCTCTTGTCTCTTCCCACTTTAATCAATCCTTCACAATGTGTCAAAATGATATTACTAATGTACAAGTCTGAACATGTTAATCCTCTGCTCAATATTTAGTGGCTTCTCATTGACTAAACAAATAGTCATTAGATATACAAAGAGCGGGGAAAATATTGGGAAAAAATCAATGTCCATTCTCTATCCCTGAAGAACCTCCATAAATTGATTTAAATCTACTCTTTCAGCCACATTCTACACTACTTCAACCAAATTAGATTGGTAGATATTTCCTAAACTTGTCTTGCCCTTCTTACATTCATGTACACCATCCTCCAAATTTAGAAAGTCTCTGCTATTTACTGTTGAGGTGATATTGGGAATGAAATTAGTCTTCCCTAGGTCTTAGGTTCTTCATTTGTAAATTGAAAACATAGGATTAGGTGATCCTTCTAGCTCTACAGTTATGATCAAAGAATCTGAGAATCCTTCTACCACGCTGCATATTGATATCCTTCCTGTGATTCAAGGTACCATTCTTCCATGAAGTCAGCTAAGTATGTTCCCTCTTTTCTCAAATCTTTTGTGACTTTCTATTTGTCTTCTCTTAGATGTTTATCTCTTAATAACTTATCTATAATTATTGATGTCACATTTCACTTGACTATAATATAGTAAGATCCTAGAAAGTAGGGATTTGAATCTAAAACTTTAATGCTCTTGAATGAATCCATTTCAATAGGACCACATTTATGTGAACAATTGGTTTATGGATAATGTTTATGCTTTTAGAATGAATTGGTATTAAATGACAAAGATGAAATCATGACAAGACCCATTCACAAAGCTTGACCAACACTGGAAAGTTGAAAAGAACAAAGTTTTATACCCAGTATGAAATATATGAATTTGCAAGATGAAAAGATTCATTTGTTTTACTGACAGATAGTGACAAGGTAGGATAGAATATTCACTGGGAATATCTCTTTTGCAACATCTTGAGAAATTTGTGTGCTAAACTATCCATTTTATTTGCTACTACTTCATTAAGATGTATGTGGAGAAATAATTTATATTCTTTAATGAGTAGTATATTAACAAACAGGTGAGACATTTCTCCCTGTAAAGTATATACTCTCAGAAATCTAGCTGTGTATCCTGGAGAAAATCAGACAGAAGTCTCCCTCATTTTCCTTAATTGTAAAATGGAGCAGCTACCTCTCATAGTTACTGTGAGGATCAAATGATTTAATGTTTTCATAGTGCTTTGTAAAATTTATAGTGCTATTAAAATACTATCTATTCTTTCTTGTAATATCAGCCTTTGGAAACAATAATTGTAAAGAAACTTGGAAATATACAGATTTCACAAAGAATAAGTAAGGGAATTAATTTTATTTCAAACCAACCTACAGAAACAAATATCAACAGAGGACTTTATTTTTATTTTCTTTCAATTTTTATTTTTAAAATTATGAACTTGTGAACATAGAGATTTCATATGGAAAAAAGAAGAGCAAAATGATTGCATGTGACAGAAATGTGAAACTATGTATTGGGCCAAAAGTGGCTCACAGAACTCTTTAGTTTGATTTGAACCAGCTTAAAATGAAATTGGAAAAATGTTTAATGAAGTAAATAGAAATGCAATGCAACCTAGATAATGTTAATTTGTGGTTTTCTAAGTTAATATAAGTCTTGCAGGGAAGCATTTTTATTTGAGTTTGACACTATTGGCATGTAACACTGTGAACTTCAGTATTTTTTAAAGCATATATTAAATTTAAGTCAGTAATCCCAACATCATCCTCCTTGTCTGTGTCGCCCTCTAACCAAGAGATTTTAAAATGCCCTAAAATTATATGAATTGACATTTGAATTTCATTAAAGATCTCTTTTCCAGTTCCACTGAAGACAGGAGACATGGTTCTAAAATAGTAGAACTGGGTGGGGACTTTTTGATGTAGTCACATGTTTTAACTTTTTATATAAAGTTACTACAAAGAAAAGAGAGAGGAAATTGATCCTCTCAAGCTCCTACTTTCTTCATCTGTAAAATTAAGGAATAGGTTAAGATGACCGTTCCAACTCTCCATCTATAATCATTGGATCTGAGGGACTTTCTACAAATTTGATAAGTTGTCCAAAGTCATATAAGTAGTAAGTGACACATCTGGAATTAGAAGTCAAGCCCAGTGTTTTGTGAGGTTTTTCATCGTTGTATTACCTTATAATCCTAGAAGAAGGTCATAAATTGTAGTAGAAGAGCTTTAAATAAGACATTAGCAGGAACTTCTTGACCACTTTTGTTGTGCCACATCAATTTACATTAAAATAAACCTATAAGTATACTTCTGAAAAAAGATCATAATAATTAGATTGGGAAGGGAATAAATTATCATCTTTAGGAAATGATTTGTATAAATTCCTGATTAATATAGTGGAACAAGTGCTGAATATGGGATTAAGAGACAGCAGTTAAAATCCTTACTCTTTTGTGTATGTCTGGACATGTCATTTCCCTTATGAATCTAAATTTTTTCCACTGGTAAAATAGGAATAATAACACTTCCATTCCTTATCTCAAAGACAAGAAAAATTAGCATGTCTTAAAGGGTTATGAAAATTACAGTTACAATGAGTTGACCCCTTTTTAATGAGTTTTACGGAGTATTACATTTTAGGACTTGAAGCCATCATAAAATCTTTATTTATTTTTTTTGCAAGGCAAATGGGGTTAAGTGGCTTGCCCAAGGCCACACAGCTAGGTAATTATTAAGTGTCTGAGACCGGATTTGAACCCAGGTACTCCAGACTCCAAGGCCGGTGCTTTATCCACTACACCAACTAGCCGCCCCCATAAAATCTTTATAAGCAATGAAAATTGAGTTTTCTTCATTTAAACTTTTTATCTTCTCTAGCACCCAGTTCCATACTTCAAAGAAATATGAGACATGCAATTTTAGAGACATCTCTCCGAATGTTCTTATGAACTATTAGTACCCAACCTGTGGAAGAGCTTCAGAACCCATGTTGGTCTTATCAGACACTCTGTACCTCAACCCTGACACAGTGATGTCATGTTAATCCTCTTCAAGCATGACAAACAACAAACGAAACCAATCAGTATCCTACATAAATAGCACTAAACAAAAAGCTTATAAGAGAAAAATTCAGGAAAGGATATTATTTTTATTTTAGTTTTTGAAATGTCCTATTTCCTCATCAACTTAATTTATGAAAATTCATTCATTTGACAATACAAATTTAAGCCCAAAGGTATAATTTAATGAACACTCATGGCCACACAACTAGTAGTGGTAGACTAATACTTGTCTTTCTACTCTACCATATTGCCTAGTAAGTCATTAAATTGATTTGATGGGATCTTTTTGCTTTTTATGCTTTAGTTATTCTGAATATAAATTCTCTTCCCTCTCTCCTATTGATCCCTTTCTTGTAACAGAAAAAAAAATCACTTAAAACCAATTAAAGGAGCCTGCCCATCAGTGTACACAACAGTCTGCTCTTATGGATCCTGACTTTTCTCCCTAGAGAATGGGAATATGTATCTTCATTTTTTCCTACAACATCAAGATTTACTCATGTTATCAGTCTAAATTAGCTATCTTTCAACTATCAATTCAAGATCTCATTTCAAATATTTGAATTTCAATTGAGACACACAAAAAGGAAATAATGTTGATACATATATTTAGTGTGCCTGCCATATCTCCTATAGGCCTGGTTAACTATAGAACTGATGGTGTGTTGATTAATCTGAAGATATATTGACCAGGTCATTTCATACAAGAGAGCTTTTTTGAGCTTCCAGAGTTGAAAAGTGATATTTTATTATACCTAAGGAGGAACATGCAATTTAGTTACACTTGGTTAAACTTCAACAAAAGCAGCTCAGTTTTTCCTAAGAGCAAAACAGTCATTGCTATTCTAGTACCTAAAGTGTTATGTGGCCTCAGGCAGTCCTGTTGGAGGTTCTATTACTCTATAGAAATCCTGCCCTGCTCACTCTATCATCCCATACTCAAAGATAGTACTTATATTCACTATCACATTTTGGCAAACTTCTTCCAATACTATTTCACAGTTCTAGTGTGTTAATAAAATCTGTAAATCTATCAGCCCATCTTCTTCCTTCCTTCCTTCCTTCCTTCCTTCCTTCCTTCCTTCCTTCCTTCCTTCCTTCCTTCCTTCCTTCCTTCCTTCCTTCCTTTTCCTCAAGATCAGGAATTACTTTATATTTGTTTTTGCTTGCCATTATCCAGCACAATGCCTTTCAAATACTACTTTTTTAATGTTTGTTGCATAGCATTGCATTGGAATCAGGTTTCCTTTGAGGGAGCTATGATGTTTCAGGACAGAATGGACCTTTAAAACAATGTAAAACTTCACCCAATTCTTTTAACTCAAGCATGCAACAGAAGGCCAGAAATTCCATTTTTTGTCACTTTCCCTAAACTAACACTCTTGCAGCACTAATAAATTGTGCTCATGCAAGTACAGTTCAGGCTATGAAAGGGCAGAACTGAGCCAGAGATTAACTCCCATCAAAGTCCTGGAAGCTCTTTGGCTCCCAGAAGAGGGGGTATTAGATATACAATCATAGCACTAACAGTTGACATTGATATAATATCATGACACTGACTGATTTAAACTTTAAAACAAACCTGTGAGGTTGTTACTTTGGATATTATTTTCATTTTGCAGCTGAAGAAACTGAGATTGGAAGAAATGAAGTGAATTCTATGTGTTTATAGTTAACTGTCAGAGAGGAGATATGAATTGTTCTTTTCTGACTCTGATGTCATTTCCTTATTAGAACATATTGCTTCCCTTCAATCCTAATTCTCAACATATTAGATATTAGAGTAACTTATGGTTAATCATAAAACCAATTTCAGAAAGATATAGTCTATAGAATAGAATATGGTATTCATATGCTAATATAGTTATAGGTCTAAATTTTTTATCTAGATGGCAATACAAATTGGTTCTTTTGGGGAGTGTTCTGTATTTTCTCAGTTCAAAAAAGTCTTTAATGTTTAGTTTTTAAGGAAAATCAACTATATTGTTGTAGAAATTAAACTACATTTTTTGCTTCTTTTTGAAATTACAGAAATATGAAAATTAAGTCAACAGTATCAATCATATTTATTTATTTATTTAGTTAGTTAGTTTTTACAAGGCAATGGGGTTAAGTGCCTTGTCCAAGGCCACACAGCTAGGTAATTATTAAGTGTCTGAGGCTGGATTTGAACTCAGGTACTCCTGACTTCAAGGCCAGTGCTCTATCCACTACACCACCTAGCTGCCCCTGTATCAATCATATTAAAAAAAACTCATCTTACCTATAATTCTAATGGCATAGACTAAAATAGGACTAGAGGTCCTTTGCCTGTTTCATTTCCACCCACTCCCATCTTCCTACATCTACCAGAGAAAGTAAAAAAAAAGCATGTTTTTTGTTTTGTTTTTTTATACTTCATATTTTATACTTTATATATTCTAGATATAGTTCTTTCTCTCTCACTCCAATTGATCATTTCCTTATAATTGAAAAATAATTAAAGAAAACCAAGTGATAAAAGGAACCTTCTCAGCAGCATAGGAAGGAAACAATCTGTTCTTATGGAACCCCACTTTGATCTTTAAATGTATTTATAATTTATAGTTTATAGTTTCTAAACTCCCATCCCAAATCACTAGCTATCCCTTGGAACCATCTCAGTCAAGAGCCAACTGAGCTACCTGAACCTCTGTATGATCATTTGGGGCTACCATCTAGATCTTATTCTAATTATTTTGCTATTCTTTTAAGAACACAATTTGAAATAAAGAAAAAAAGTCAGAAAGATGGGAAAGTTGTTTGAAAACAGAACTTACATTCACTACATAAGAAAAAAGTGAGTTCCCCAAAAGTCATATCTAGATTTGGGACTGTCCTCAGTTTTTATTTTACCTTAGAAATTGAAGTAGAATTCTTTCTGGAATATCCTAAAATTGCCTATAAAAGAGATTTTGGACCCAGAATAAAGTTTTGATAGGTGATTTTCCTGTAAGGTTGTTGTGACCTGGGGTGCTAATTTAGGAGCTCTTGAAAGTGACTCTGTATAGCAGATATATGAACAAAGATATAGGACTTTTAAAGAATGAGAGAATGGAGGGTATCAGCAAAGATAAAAGAGTTCAGCCTGTGTTGATTCAGATTAGGAAGGTTTAGTAATGGCTACTGAAAATATATAAAAAGAGAGAATAGATGACGATCGTTATGCATTGTTAATGGGACAGAAGCTAATTCAACTTTAGCTAGAATTAAGGGAAATTTAATGTCACAATAAAGGAAGTGGTAATTCACTATTTTTTTGTCTCAATATGAAGTATTGTTTTCAGTTCTAGGCACCACATTTTAGGAAAGTCATTAAAAGGCTGAACACTATCCAGAAGAAGGTGGCAAAGATGGTGAAGAAACTTGACACCATGCTGTATTAAATCAACACAAGCATTTATTAACAGTTTATTATGTGCCTTGTGCTAAAGACTGTGCTAAAGACTGGAAATACAAATACAAGCTAAAAAAAGCGGAAACTAATAGGTGAAAATAATAAAAGTAGTCAAGGGGTGAGGGGAAAGGGAAAGAGAATATATGTCATTTGTGTATGAGTGAAGGATTTGGCAGTATTCTAGCTACTGGTGGAGTTTTTTCCAGAATCAAACTCAGGGTCCTTTGTCATTCAAAGCCCTTCATTAACCCAGCCCTCTCTTATCTTCCCATTCTTCTTACACCAATCCTTCCTGCAATATACTCTTTGATTCAGTGACACTGGACTCCTTGCTGGGAATTTTCTCTGACTGAACCCCATGCCTGTAATGTTCTACATCATCAACATTTCTACTTGCTGACTTCTCTGGCTTCCTTTAAGTCCCAAGAAAAATTCCAACTTCTACAGGATGCCTTTTCCAACCCTTCTTAATTCTAGTGGCTTTCCTTCATTCGTTTTCTATTTATATTGTATATAACTTAGTTTACACATTTTTTTCTTTTTCTCCCCCATGAGATTCTTGATAACAGGGACTATCTTTTGTTTCTTTTTATATCCCTAGGGCTTGGCACAGTATCTGGCACACAGTAGGTGTTTAATAAATATTTATTGCTTACCTGGTTTTCTACTGACAAAAAAGAATCTGAAACTCACACCTGAATTGGGTGTGGAAATAAAAGTTGTAAAAGATAGAGCAAACCCAAAGATTTGAAATAAAATGGAAAATTAGACGATTGAAAGGGATGAAATAAAGAAGCATCCCAAAGGGTTTAATGCTTTAACCTCAACTAATACGAACTTGTAACTTTTCTGCTTTACATGCAAACATGAGCTTGCTTCAGTAGTAGGTTAGGTTTTCAAAAATATATATTACTATATTTTATTTTTGTATCACTTAATTTTTTTATTAAATGCTCCCTCTGCCCCACACAGTGTTTTTTTTTATTATCCTTCATTTAAAAGAAAAAGGAGGAAAATATTTCCTCTTCAACAATGTTCCAACTCTTAATCCTGAAGCTTCACTCTAGCTTTGAAATCTAGATATTGAAAAATCCCCTCCAGATCTGAAAATCCATCTTACTGGAAGACTCATTGTAGAACTTTCATTTCTGTAAGTCAGACATATCTCCTTCCTCTCCAGGCTTTCCTCAGTGATTTCTCTACCTGACTCTCCACAGGATAACTTAACCCCTACTCTCACTCCCTTATTTCTCAGCTCCTTTTTGTGTGTTTCTCCCTCACTCCCTATTAAAATATAAACTCTTTGAAGTAGGTTTGTTTTTTATTTATTTTTGTATTCAAGCATTTGGCACAGTGCATACATAGCAAGTTCATAACAAATGCTTGATGACAGATAGCAAAACTAATCAGTATATCAACCAAATCTTGCATAATAATTATTTGGTTCCTCACCCTTAGTCCTTTAACTCAGAAAAGAAGGAGGAGGCTTAGTCATTATAATTATGTAATGTTCAGTTTTAATTATCTGTATTATTTCCACATACATTGTTGTCATCATGCATATTGTTTTCCTGGTTCTGTTTACTTTACTCTTCCTTAGTTCATGCAAATCTTCCCATGCTTCTCTGTATTCTTAATAATCATTTTTTAAGGTACAATAATATTCCATTATGTTAACTTACCTTAATTTATATAGGCATTCCCCAATTAATAGACATCCACTTTGTTTCCTGTTCTTTGTTATGTAGCATAATTAGATGAAGAAATTGGAAGTGTTTAAGCTTAGAGAGTAATTTAGAAAGACATGTTTGCTGTATTCAAATATAGGGACTACCCTGGTTAGAAGGTTTAAAATTATTTACTTGGTATTAGAAGGAAGAATTAGGGTCAGTGAATTTTAGATTTTAGATTACTATAAGGAAGAACATTCTTATAGTCAAACTTTTCCCAAGGTATCTGGTAATGGAGTTAGTTTCCCTTAATTGGAATTGTTCAAGTGGAGTATGAATGTCTATTTGCTGGATATGTTATAGAGGAGATTCACCTGAGTAGGAAACTGTGCTAAATGATAACTGAAGTCTTTAACTCTAGAATATTAAGATTTGAAGTCATTGCACCCTTTAGAAAGGTAGTCACTTCCCAGTTTTGATCACTACATGGAAGGGGGAAAAGACTGAGAATTCTAGAACATTGTTCTTGGAAGAGGAACTCCTTTGTTGATGGGCAGAAGGAACAAACAAATTTATGTGAACCTACAAGACATGACTCACCTAGGGAGACTTTTGTCTAATAGGTCAAATAGAGAGTCAAAGGAGGAAGAAGACAGATTATTTTAGGAGACACAAATAACAGATGAATAAGGAAGACAAGTGAATTTTGGAGGTAGGAGTTGAAAGTTAGATTTTTTTGACTGCAGATTCTATCATAGACCCCCACTTTTAAGATACATTTGGAAGATATGCTCTTTCATTCATTCATTCATTCATTCATGCTTACTTTTACAAATCATTCATTATTCTGAGGCTGTTTTATTTATGACTGTAGAGTGGCAACATCATAGTTCCCTTAGTCTCAGTTCAGTGCCTAAAAGGGAAAAAAGGTATGATATAAAGTTTTAGTATATGAAAACTTCAGATTCACTAAGCAAAGTGGAACCAGTCCAGCCTCAGAGGCAATTCAGTAATTTGAGAAATGCCAGATGAAGTTCCAAGTGAAACTGTAATCTTTCCCAGAGTGGAAAAAAAAAAAAGAGGTGGGGAGCATGGGAGGAGGCCTATGAATGGTTTAAGAATAGTGTGTTTTTTTTAAAGAGACCTCAAACACCACTTTAATACATCATTAATGAATCACATAGAAAAACATTATGCTAGAAACAGCTTGTGGCCAACATATATAAAGTTCCTGCAGACATACAGATGGTATTACAAAGGGACCATCAATGAATCCAGAATGCATATAGATCTGAATTATGAATAGACTGACTCCTTTACTGATAATACAATCACAACTGTAAATCCTTCATTCAAGACTGAAATTAAAAGTGCTCTTCCACTGTCTAGAGTCAGTTGGAATCTGGCAAAATGGGCATTGCATTGTGGATATAATGAACTCCAGATTCTATGTGATGCCTCTGGTATTAGGGGTCGCCATTGTGATACTTTTCAGACTCCAGATGCTTCCGTTTTTGTCAAATATTGTAGCTTCTTATTCCCTTATTCCATTGGCTACTTTTAATTTGTTTCCCTAATCTGTAGAATGTAAACTTATTAAGAGGAGGAACTCTGTCATTTTTATTTGTGAAGCTCTAGCACCTAGCATAGTGCTTTGTATGTAGAAAGAATTTAATAAATGAAGTCCATTGAATTGGATCTCTGGTCTCAGAAGTGGAATATCAACTGTATTTGTTTAGATATATTCTATCCTTTTTTTGAAAAATGTTAAGTGTCCTGCTATATGTTAGTAATTTGTGACCTTTGCACAAATCTTTCTTTCTTCCTTTTTTTCTTTTCTTCCTTCATTTCCAAGAGTAGATTTATTAGGAATTTTAATTACAAATGTTCAGTTAAACTCAATATTTTTATACATACATACATATATGTATATATATAATTTCATGCAAATTACTATTATTCTTGGTTTCACCATTATCAAAAATATTCATATATTAAGTTATACTGGGCCCTGTGTTAAACAACATGCAGACACAACTTCCAATTTTTAGAAGTTTACAATTGAAAACAAAAGAACACGAAGATAAAAAAAAAACCTAACCTGGATGTCTAACTAGAAAGCATACAGAGGATAAAATTAAAACTGTCCACAGAGAACTGGATTTAATTTCTGGTTCTGAAGTCAGTTAACTGTGTGATGCTGAAGACTGATGATCTCTTTGAATCTCTATGTTATATAGTTCATATATCTATTGGAGAGTTTTATCCCAACTCCCATTCATATTATCCTCTTAGAATTTAAGGGTACCTGTGAAGGACAATGAAGTAACTTTAAGGCCATCCACTGGAGCCTTCATTCAACTGTTTTTTTCCCCCAAGATCAATCACCAGTTAGGCCTTTAAAATTCTCTAAATAGTGACCTCTGATTAGCACCTCTCTATTATTTAACTAGTTCAAATAAATATTTACCAAGAAGGTAGTTTTCTCCTAACACCAGGAGTATGTTGTCCCTTCTCCCAACTTATTCCCTGCAGAGGAATAAGATGATAATGAAATACACATATCAGAGAACACTTTATTATCTCATGAAGTTCATTTCTAAATGCAACACAGCTTAAGATTAATGCTCCTTAAGCTGTAGGACATGCACCTCAATCATTTAGGATGATCCTCTGCTGGACTAGATTAAGCAGGTCACTCCTGCAGGATATGAGGGTGCACTGGACTTGGCTGCCAGCAAACTTAACTGTCACTCTAGTGTCTCTACTTCTGGTGGCTTACATTTCTGACTTTTTTGAAGTCTATAAGGTTGCCACCCTCTTCTATACTTCTACAACTGAAAATCAGAAAGAATAGGCACAAGAGTTAGAAAACAGAATCTATGCTCTCACAGCTTCCTAGTCACCAGGTAAGAGAAGTCTACTGATTTGCCTTTTTGTGTTTTTTGAACTCACTCTGTACTGGCCCATTAGCAAACCTAAAAACTCCTCTTTATCACAACAAGAGTACAGGAAACAGTCATAAAGCATCTGAGCATGTCCTGAATTGTAAAGCAGAACCCACCGTTATGAATTCCTGGAATTCAACTTATCCAACTCATTTTAGGCAAAGCACTGCACTTTCCAGAAAGGTTGGGCTCTAATTGTCCAGGTTTCTGTTACATTCCACTTTGGTAAAATAGGATAATGTTTTTACTACCTACTTGATAAGGTCTATGAAATCACTCTGCTAATATAAATATGAATGATTATTGTAGCGGAATGATCAGGGGATTCTGAATGCATTGCAACAAAAACTCACTATCTAACACTCTTGCTAAATCTAGTCTTCCTAAAAATTTCCCTATCTGGAAATGTCCATGTTTCATGCTTGTGTAACTGAGATCCCTGTAACCCAACCTCTAACATCTGTCTCCCTGTCTTTAATATCATATATGAGAAAACAAGCTTACAAATTAAATTAAGAACCTTCTCTCTTTGCCTTTACCTAGGTGACTGAGTTCCTGTATCATGGAAGTAAAAAAGTCAGGGATTTTGCACATCTTCCAAATCTATGTGCACCATATCCAAGGGTGGCCTTTTTAAGGGCAATTGTTGACCTCATTTATACCTCCAAACATGATCACAAGACTTGGAAATTTCCTTACTCTCTAAAACTGAAATTTGGCTATATTCTCTGGCCTGAACCTCTCATCTTTTGCCTCAAATTCTCCATACCCCTACATCTTGGGTCTTCTTTTTAAGAATTTATGCTTTGCTTTGTGTAATTTTAATTACTCCATGATAAAGACCTATTTTTCTTCAACTAGGCTGCAGAGTGGATCAAAGTGTATTGCTGGTCATCAAGAGCTTGTTTCAAGACATTTTATGTATGACAGGGTTTCTTAATTTTTCTACCCCTCAGTTTTCCAATCTCTAAAGAATAAAAATATCACCTAATGTATCATGAAGTTATTATAAAGGTCAACTATTTGTAATTTGTAAAGAAGTTTGCAAACCTCTAAGTGCTATATATAAATGTTATGGACGACGACGATGATAATATAATATTGTACTATCTCACTATTTTATGGAATTTCTTTAGAAATAATGAAATTGCACTTTTTTTTTGCTCTTACCTAATATGGTGACTTCAAGCAGTCGAGATTGTTATACCCTACACAAAGGAACCTAGACACATTTTTAACTCATTCATCATCTTTCTGTAGTTCCTTTGTTTCTCCTTCCACTAACAGCTATCATAGTTGGCTATTTTCAAAGTATTTGCTTCCAAAAAGAACTCTGAACTTCAGCAGTAGATATAATTTACAGATTACAGGGTAAATTAGATCACTAGACTTATTAAATTGGTAACTTCAGTTTTACACACAATACAATATCTGATAAATTGTATAGTGCTGCAGCAATGTAATAACCTAGGTGTGTTAGGTGGCAAGGATCTGGCTTGGACCGTATTGGTGGGAATGGGTCAGGGAAGGAGAGATGAGAATATATACAAATAGTATTAGGAAGCATACATTCATCTTTAATTCAAATAGATTATTAGTCTTATGAACCTAATAATTTTTAAAGTGTCTAGGAAATATGGACTCCTGCTTAGAAGGCAGAGTCTTTCAGATGAAAGGTTAACAATTTTAACTGCTAAAGCTATTTTATCTTTTTTAAAACATCTCTTTTGTTTACATAGTTGGTATGGAAAGCATCAAGTTATCAAGATGAGTGGTAACCAAAATAACATAGGTGATATTTCATATGAATCCTTTAACTGCCTGTGTTTATTTTTTGAGGGGTTTAAAAAAATTTAAACTTTGTGACAAAACCTAATTCTTACAATGTCAGCAGTTCAGTGACTAACAAAAATTCCCATTTTACCTAATGTTGAATATTCAGTCTCTTCTTAAAATAAAAATTCTTTCTACAAACTAGAAATAGGTAGTTTATCCAAAGAGAGTATTTTTTTAATTGGGGAAGGAGGATATTCTATAGTATTTAGATGATAGAAAAGAAAACAAGTATCTCTTTTTTTCCTCTTTATGAATGAATTAGAATAGACAAAAAACATATAACATTTGTGCCCCAAAGTTCATAAACATCATTCTTTCATATTTTCTTTAAAGAATCAGTTGTCATCCTTCTAGAAATGTCACTCTCTATTAAAACAGGAGTATGCAACTGTTCACTCTATATTATCAAGTTGAGTAACAAATTAATGAGTAGATATAATGGGATCTTAGAATCATAGATCAGGATTTGGAAAGAAATTTAAAGGTTTTTTGAGCCAATTCTTTTATTTTAGAGGTGAGAAAACTGAGACCTGGGGAAAGTGTGACTTGTACAGAGTTATAATCACGGATCAGTAATCAGACTATATCAAGACATGCAACAAGAGAGATGACTGGAGTGGGAAGACATTTATTGCCCAAGGAAGACCTTAGATAAGAAAAAAATTAATATAACCAAGAATGTTTAATGGGAGCATCACATTGTATCTACCTACTTTTACTTAATCAAAAATTTAGTCTTAGTTATTTTTGGAACACTCATGCTCAGACATTATATTTTTGTAATATTTGTATATATATATATATATATACATCATATATATATATATATACATACACACACACATACATACATTACAATACATGCATATTACAACCTTTAAGAAACTGTTCTGATTCAAGGATCTTCTAGAGGAGTACTCTCTGAAGAAACAGCTCTATACCCCAAGGGAATCATAGTGTGATCCCAAAGTGTAACCAATAGGAGAGTGGTAATATAGAGTACATTACACTGACCCCAATGAGAGTCAATTGTGAGACTTAGATCCAATAATTTCCCCTTTCTATTCCAATGAAATATACCAAGCCTAGAACTAGACCTTTGAATGACTGTATCACAAAATCTGAAATAAAGATTTTTTAATGAATTTAATTACATTTATCTCACTAAAATATTATGGCTAATATTTTACTGAAATATCTCTAACCACATTCATAAATTATTTTCAAAACATTTTCATCTTTATCTTGATTCTTTTCATTTCTGTTTTTCTGTAAGTTTCATAATTTTATAATTATAGTACAAGTATTTAATTTTTTTTTAGACTTTTTCAAGGCAAACGAGGTTAAGTGACTTGCCCAAGGCCACACAGCTAGGTAATTATTAAGTGTCTGAGACCAATTTGAACCCAGGTACTCCTGACTCCAGGGCTGGTGCTTTATCCACTATACCACCTAGCTACCCCAGTACAAGTATATAATTAAATGTTTACATGTACATACGCATATTTGTATGCACACACATATATGTACAAGTGTATTTGTATTGGGCACATTTTCACAATTTTTTTTACAAATGGAGTATATGAGCTAAGAAGTTTGAAGAAAACTGCTCTAGGAGAAGGGAACAAATCTTAGGGGGATGTTATTAGAAATATCTCGGGCAGACACAATGTAATGTACTCTCATTTAAAATAGTGTAGAAATACTCAAGAAAAGGCTGAGAGTAAACATTAAGACTTAGAACCTTTAGAGACATATAAAAGCTGAGTACTAAAGTGACATGCTAGGAGAACTTTAGAGCTCATTGAACATATTTGGTGAACAGTCAATTAAAAATATGCTAATAAGATATTTAATGCTTATGAGCATCTGAGAATAAATTGAAACATGAGGCTAGTCAAAAACATCAAAATGCATCAATTTCACAGCTTTATATAATTTTGGCTTAGTTCCTTTGGTTAGTGCTGCTGAAGTTAGTGGGTTCAAATCCTTTGAATTTGTAATTTGCTTTAAGCATGCCATATTTAATAATAGTGTATGTATGCATCTGTGTGTTTGTGTATGTGTGTTTGTGTATGTGTGTGTGTAAAGGGGAGAAGGGTAACAATCCAAATGTCTAACGAAGGAATTCATAATAGGGGATTTTCAAACTTTCCTTTTGAAAAAACCAGAAATGAACAGAAAATTGATCTTCAAGTACAGGACTTAGGTGAAGCATAGAGAGGGTGGATGGAAAGGGCAAATTATGAGGGGATATTGAACTGCTTGTATCCCTGCATAGTAAGATGATACTGCTAACTCATATGAACCTTCTCATTTATTAGAACAGATAGAAGGAGCATAAATAGACAAGGCACAGGAGGGAATTGAATATGACAGTATAATATATTATAAAGATAGAATCAATGGGTAAGAAAGGAATGTAAAAGAGGCAAGAAAAATTTACAATGGAGTGGAAGGAGGAAAGGTGAGGGGAAATGACTGAACCTTTATTCTCATTGGAAGCAGCTCAGAGAGAAAATAATATACATACTCAATAGGCAATAGAAATCTATCTTACCCACTAGGTCCTTCTTGTATCAACTAGGAAAAATAAATCACCAAGTATTTATTAAGCATCTACTATTTTCCAGGAATTGGAGGTACAAGTTAAAAAAAAAAAAACAATTCCTAATGAAAAGGAGCTTACATTCTAAAGGTAAGACAAGAGGTACATAGAAAAACATGGATTGATCACACATTTGAGAAGTGTACAAGGAGAAAGAACATGATTTGACAGATGTTTGGACATGAATAAATGATGTATTTATTAAGGGTTTGTTTGCTAGCACTTGCTAGTGCTGAGAATACAAATAGAAAAGCAAGACAGGAACATGAAGAGCAAGGGATATTGAGAAATTGAAGATGACCAAGTTGAAATAATAGCTATTTGACAACTGTTTTGAAAATTTATAGTTAGAGTGATATAGTGCCCATAGATTGGTGAGTTTTCTTTCATACTAGAAGGAAAAATGTGGAAGTGGCAACCTGACCAGTAAAGACAAACATTGCTTGTCTTATGCTTTAGCCTTCTCTTGCTAATTACAGACTTGCAAACATAATTTATTTATGTCATATAGTACAGTAAATAGAATGGTAGACTGAAGTCAGTTAGACCTAATTTCAAATATAACCTTAGACATGTGCTAGCCATGTGACCCTGAGCAAGTTACATAATGTTCTGACTCTCAGTTTTCTCTTCAGAAAAATGGGGAAAATATTATCACTTCCTTCATAAGGATTATATGTGGACCAAATGAGATTACACACAAAAAAAATTTTACAGATCTTTAACCTCTATATAAATGTGACCTATTATTATTATTACTATTACTATTATTATTGTCATTGTCATTTTGTTATTTTTTTGAATCACAAATTGGGTGGGAGAAGTGGCAACAAGTCATTAACTAGAGGTTTAAGTTTAATTGTATAGCTCTAGTACTGCTATATACAATTTTTCTTTTTAATAATCAATGTTGGAAAACTAAAATAATAAAGATTTAAAATGATTTTGTTATTTGAAAAAAGTTGTGAAGTTATTACTTTATAAAGGTGGGTAGGGAATGGAGAATTTCATCTTGGTAGAATAAGAAAAATGCACATGGAAAAGTAATGGTATTGATTAAAACTAGACCTGGAAAAGAGAGGCAGCAAAATGGAGACCCTCCCATCTGAAAATAAAAGGAAAGGCCTTGATACTTGATCTTTATTAGTTCTTTCAAAGGCTTCTGTAATTCACAGTCTGACAGGGTTTTGTGAATAGCAATGAATTGGGTATCTAGCAATTCACAAAGCAGTAATTTACCTTAGGAAGAAAACAACAATTAACAAGGTATATCATATAAATATAATTATAAACTAAAAGCGATGGAATGAAATGATGAAATCTTAAAACTCTGTACTTCCTAAATTCTAGTTTACAAATTGAAAGTCTTCAACATATATATTTGCTTCTTCATCAAAAAAAGAGGTCTGGTTGTTGTACCAGGGAGAGTGAGTATGGTATACAATTGGCACACATTTAGCAGTTTTATAAGAATTTGAGTTGGTTCTCTTGTTTTGGCTATAAGACCAGTAGATTGGATTCTGGCTCTGTAGTTCAACCTAGAGGAGGGAAGTACCTTTCTCTGACAGTCCTCTGGAGTCAGTATTAATCATTTCATTGACTTGAATTCTTTTGATTTTCCTTGTTGTTTTCTTTTGTTATTTTACATCTAGTGTTCTTTTTGTTCCTAATTTTTCATTCTGTATTAGTTCATACATGTCTTCTTGTTTTTTCAAAATTTTTCATATTTGTCACTTCCTATAATAAAATAACAATTCATTATACTCATATAACAGGGTAACTTTTATTCCATTACCTACCTGTGGGAAGGATCCTTTGGTTTGCAAACTGGCATTTTATTCATAGAGCCAGTAAGACTGTATCTCCTTGAATGGGTCCAGGAGACAAGCATTGTTGGTAGTATGAAACATTCTTTCTTTCCAGGTCTACTGCAGTTTTCAGTGGAGCAGCTATCATCTTAAATAGACTGGTGAAAGTCATCAAAGAGTAAGAAACCATTCCAGTTTGAGCAAATTTGACTATTCCCAGTTGGAAGGAGGTACTTTGTCCAGATTCAGTGATCCTTGACCACAAGAATCATACTGCTAGTGTCATTGATGTGACCATATGTTTTGGAAATAGATATTCTGCTTCTATTAAGACAGAATGAGTAAGAATTCTCAGAATCACACGTTTGTCACTTCTACAGTAAAATTTCATTACATTTATGTACTGTAATTTGAGTACATTTTCCTCAGTTAATGGCACCCACTTCTTCCCCTTAGTTCCCTTTCTTTTCCTTTTTCCTATACAAAAAGTGTTATTGTTAATATTTTTGGATTTATGAGGTCTGCCTTTTGACTTTGATTTCCTTGATTAATGGCCAATAGAGATAGCTTTTCTCCTCTTTACCACTGTCTTTTGAGTACTTTGTCACTCATTGAAATTTCTCCTGAAATTAAGAAAAAAGTATTATATAGCTTAATTCAAACTATGGGTCTTTACTTGACATCTCATAAAATAATGAATTAATAATTGAAAGCTGAAATTATTGGTCAAAAGGAGATTTCTGAGATGTGGTCAAGATGTAATGAACAACTCAGAGAACTTAGACAGAACTAGCTGATTTAGACTCCAACTCTGCTACTTAATAGTTATATGGTCTTCAAGAAGTCAATGAAAACTCATTTTCCTTATCCATAAAATGAGGATAAAAGGATTTATGTTTCCTCCTTCTCAGGGTTGCTGTGAGAATCAAATGAGAAAATGGATATCAATTCCTAAAAAAAGGTGAAAAATTATTATCACAATAGATTTTCTTTTCTTTTTTCCCAGACATAATCCTGTGCATACATTCATGTCATAGCTGAGATTTTCCTATAAACAGCCTATCTCCAGAAACCTAAATTCATAGGATATAAAAATAATAATATACTTGGTTATATAGCCTATGAATAATATTAAAAGATTTAATTAGTTTTTATGGATAAAAATTCTTCTGAGGACAAAACTTACAAAGCTAAGAGACCTTAAAAACTAATTTAAGTAATATAGCACAAATAAATAAGTGCTAGATTTATATTAAGAAGAAATGGGTTCAAATCTTAGCTCTACTTGTATGACTTCAGGCAAGTCATGTTACCTTTTGTGACCTCGGTTGATTCATCTGTAAAATAAAGGGTTTAGAAGAAATAACATGGCCATCGATTTAGCATTGTAGGAACTTCAAAGGTCATCTAGTCCAAACTTTTCATTTTACAGATAAGGAAATTGAGACTCAGTGATTTGTCCCAGGATATATAGCTTGTAAATGTCATAGCGAAGAAAGAAAGGATGACTTCCAACATCCCATTTAGTTCTATATCTGTACACTTGGAAATGAATATTTAGTTAGGAATTACTTTACAAGAAGGTTTTTTCAAGAAAGAAAAAAATAAGGTACTTTTTAGTTTTTCCCAATTCTGTACTGGGGCAATAAGAACATTCATTAGGAATTTCTACCTAAGTTTATACTGTTGTAAAAAAAAGTATGGTATCAGTTCCAATAAAAAGGTATCCACTTTAATTATTGTTTGTTACAACACTTCCAGTATAATTAATTGAGGCAAATTTCAACCACACTTGAAAGCCAAAGTATAATCCAGTTCAGGAAGACTCCTGCAAGTGACCTTTGATCTTTATTTCCCTCAGTTAAGGATATAATAATTCCTTTTATCTCATCATGTTGGCACACATTCCTAAGACTCAGTCTTCAGTTGTGCAAGAAATGATCTGTAGTTTAAATAAAACATTCAAAAAGGAATTCAAAAGACTCTCTGAAAATCAGTATTCTCCAATATCTTGAGATATAACACTATTTTTGTTATGCTTTCTTTTTTTCTTAGTGTAAGGTTCACAATACTTAATAAATTCTTGTCAGCAAAATATGGTTCCACATTCAAAATCAAACTTGTTATTCCAGGTTGTTTCCCATAAGAGATTTCATTCATCAGGGAAATACATTAGTCTTCTAAGAAGCAAAACATAAGTCGTGAACAGGTCGCAGCAGTATCATTTATGATGGGAAGTGAAGAATCTCTTTTTTCAGTTGAAACTGAAGAAAACTTTTAGGTAGTAGACTCAAGGTATAATTATGTGGTTTGGAATTTAGCCAGGACACTGAAATTTATACTTCTCCACTTACTAGATGTGTCATGGACCCTTTAATTACCTGAAGTGGGTCAGGACTTCTGTTTTCTGCCTGTACCATCAGTAAGACAACATACTTTCAAACCTTAGAATAGCAAGTTTCCTTTATGACTCTCTGGGGTATTTGCTATGTGCTGAGAATATGCCTAATCTCCATGATGGAGATGTTTTCTGATGTCATACATTTAGAGTTCAAAGGAATCTTAGATGTCATTTGATCCAGTCCCCTTATTTTACAGAATAGTTTTTGCATAAAAACGCCACAAAGGGGGCATTTTTGTATGAGAGTACTGTGGTTTAAAATCAAGGAAGGTATGGGTGCTAACCTCTACTTACACATGCCATGTGAGATTGACCCTTTAAAGAGGGGAACTAGACCCATGAATTCTCAGGCAAAGCAATAAACTACATATGTTTCAGATAAATTAACTCAGTCCAGAATGCTCCACTGATTCAGAGGGTGTGGTAGTAGACACTTTCTCACATTCAGGCAGCAGGTCAGAGAGGTAAAGAGCTGTCTGTAAACAAGTTAACCTATAGCAGCAAATGAAATTAAGCCAGGGCTTGCCTCTTATCCTGTAATAAGTAACCCAGTGTAGACAAGCCTTTAATAGGAGTTGCACCTGTTGAATCATCATCCGGTCTTTTCTTTCTTCCCCACCCCACCCCAAGAACTTCTCCCAAAGTCAGCATCAGAATGAAAGCATTCACCATAAGACATCCTCTCCCTTTCTAGATCAGACACTGCAATATGATATATTCAGTTTGATTTCATCAATGTCCCTCTGATGATATTCATGTCAACAAAACACCTAGATTTAAGAGAGGAGAGGGATGGCCCTTTGGAGTTATCTACTCCCCTATCTAGTTTAACCTCATTTTCCTATTAGGGAAATTAAGGCTCAAAGAAGCACATGTTAAGTGACTTTCCCAAGTTAATACAGATATTAAATAAAAAGTTAGCATTTGAACTGAGATTCTCTGACTCCATGGTCAGCTAGGTCACTCAGTGGTTGGAGCATTAGGCCTGAAGAAACTTGCTGGCTGTTTAACCTTGGACAAGTCACTTGATCCTGTTTGTCCCAGTTCTTCCTCTGTAAAATTAACTGGAGAAGCAAATGGCAAAGTACTCCAGTATCTTCACTAAGAAAACCACAAAGGGGTCATGAAAAGTCAGAAACAAATGAGCAACAACAAAAAACAACCTCTGACTCTTTAACACTCCACTCTACCATGCTTTCTTTCTTTATTAAAGGTAGCACAGGATCATTGTTTTAGGACTGGATGGGAACTTACAGGGAATCTAGTGTAGAGTTTCTCATTTTATATAGATGTGGAAAGTGGGGTACAGAGAGTAAGTTATTTGCCCAGGTTCACACAAATAGTAAATAACAGAGTTAAGATTTGAACTCCGATTCTCTAAGTCCAAACTCAACAGGTTTGTCATTATGCCATGCTTTCTCTTAGAGGAAACTCAATTTAGGAGCACCAAAGAAACGCTCTAATTAGAATAAAATGACATGGAAATTTAGACTTTTCTTATTTCTGAAGCATCCAGTGCTCTTGTTGTCTAGATAGACTTGTTAGGTAGAAAACACAGGTTTTCACAAATGAAAACAACCAGAAATTTGTATCATGACAGTAGCTTTCCTAAGTTGGACTATGTCTACACTAACAAATCAGTGATGGAAACCAGAAGAAAGAAAACAGGGTCCAGGATCCACCATAATTACTCATCTTCCAGTAGTATAGGGATTGTCTGGGCAACCGATTTAGATAATCTATATATTTAGGATTTTGCAAGGTAAATGGGGTTATAAACTGCTTGCCCAAGGCCACACAGCTAGGTAATATTAAGTGTCTGAGGTCAGATTTGAACTCAGGAACTCCTGACTCCAGGGTCAGTGCTTTATCCACTGCACCACCTAGCTGCCCTACTTTTCTCCTATACTGAATCATATAACCACAATTGCTATTATTTCCCATACTCATTTTGGGGAACGACAGTCATGTCTTATCTCCTTTACCTCTTTTAGCCAGCAATATACTTAGATTGTTTTAAATTTATTGAACCAGTTTGCCCTATCAATCTACTATATAAATGTATACACACACACACACATATGTATGGAGAAACAGAGAGAGAGAGAGAGAGAGAGAGAGAGAGAGAGAGAGTAGCTAATTATCTGTCATTATAAGGAACAGGATTTTCCAAATCCTTGAAGATCATCATCATCATCATTATCATCAATATCATCATCATCATCATCATCATTATTATTATTCTCATCAAGAATAATAACAGCTAGCATTTATACAGTGCTTTAAGGTTTAAAAATATTATATATATATATACTAATTCATTTGATCATAATAACATAATAACATCTGTCAGGTAGGCTGCTTTTATTATCTCTGATTTAGAGATGAGGAAACTGAGACAAAGAAAGGTAAAATGACTTGCTAGAGACACACAGGTAGTAAATGTTTGAGGTGGAATTTGAACTCAATTCTTGCAAACTCCACATTCTGTACTCCATGCATTGGGCTATATAAGCATTAAATGTTTTCTTAAAACTGTCACCATTTGTGACAAAAGTCTTTTTAAAAGAAAGCCTTCTTAAATAGAATATACTGAATGGAATTTTATGGCTATCGAGTGTTATTTGGAAAAAAAATCTATTTTTATGAAAAGAAAATTTCATATAAGGTGGTAATGGTCCAAAGAAAAGAATTCTGGATTTGAAGTCAGAGGGCATGATTTAGCTATGTCCATTCTTCCCTCCTCCTATTCCAATCCTCAATGAAAGCTGCATCTTGCAACAAATACAAGTAGCAATAACCAGTGAAATAGAATTGTCCTGTCAAGACATCTTTGTGGAAAGATAGCAGGTCAAGAGCCAAGACTCTCATTAGTTATAGGACATGGGCTTTACTTCTCTCCTAAAACATCCTATGCCATGATATGTCAACTGAATTCATATCAATACTCTAAGCTAAGATGTTAACTGAGCCCAAAGTGGAAGACCCTGGTGACTATCACCAAGAAATGAAGCCATATCATTTGGAATAGTATATAGCAGTGTCCAGTGGAGTAGCAGCTGGCAAGAATCAGTGGAGGAGACTAAGGAACTAGGTCAGCAGGAGCAGTGGAAAGACATTCATGACTGAGAGCATTAAGAGGGATAAAAAGCCCCTCTTCACATGAGCCTTCACAAATGCCTCACACTTTAGAAGTCTCTGTATGCCCATTCACCTTTTACAATGAGGATAGGTATATTTTATGAGGATGTATTCCAAGTCTTTAGGGAGGTTGTTTTATTGCAATTGTCCTTTCTAGGTTATATCAATATATGCTTTTTTCAGAGATAATTATATTTTCTGATTGACCAGAGAGAAGTTAAATATACTTGTGAGAAAGTTTTAAATTTTTTTAGTTTTAAATTTAGCTTTAAATTTGTGAATCCATACAGCACCTGGAATTTTAAGGAGACATTTCTCTAAAAGCATGTATTGTAAAGAGTCCATAAAGCATGCTAAAAAGCATTATTTTCATTTTAATCATAGTCATTAAAATGCTATTAATATTAGCATCTATTCTATTTGTACAGGAAACAATTTTAGTTCTACTGAAGTTCTCCTCTGGTGTCTCATTGTAGAATACTTTATATTTTCAAATCATGGATGTTGGAAGTATTGAAGTAAATATAATTTTAGTTATTAGTATTCTACAGGTTTCAATGTAGATAGATGTCCAAAATCTTTATTAATCATCTCTTATTCATGAAATTTAGAAGACCTTAGCAAGGTGTCATCTCTATCTATTTTCAGAACAATTATAAACATTCTTGAGCAAAACTGTGAAGTAAGTCAAATTTGTCTTTAGTGCCTTCTTCAGTCAGTCAACAAGCATTTATTTAACATTTACAATGTGCCAGACAGAAGGGCAAAAGATTATCCCTGCTCTCAAAAACCTCACAATATAATTGGGGGGGGGGATTGGGACAGATGAGAACATCACGGAAACAACTCTGTACAAATAAGCTATATTTAGGATAAATTGGAGAAGAGTCTTCTACATTTCCTGCATAATTTCTCTAATGTTGAGCTTCTATTTCTTACTCTCAGCTACTGGAGTCCTCATCTCTCCTTTTCCCTTCTATAAAATTCTATTCCCAGGATCTGATATCAGTTATTTATATTTTAGAGAGAATTTATTAATGTGTGCCTCTTCCAGAATAACCACTGGCAGTTAAAGCAGGCTTTCCAATTGTGAAATGGAAGACTTTTTCTCTCTTAAAAATATTTCAGGCTTCTAAGAGCAGTAACGGTGGGGAAATGTTTGGACTAAGAAGAGAGCAAAAAGTCATTCTGCTTCCACTGAAATGATATCCAATCCAATAAGAATTAACAAGATCCAACTATTTGCAGAGCATTGTCATAGGAGTTAGCGGACACAAAGCTGAAATTAAATGTCTCTGACCCCTAGGAACTTAGATTCAATATGACAGGTAAGCAATGTATACATGATAATTTGAGGATGAAGAGTATTCTTACAATCAGAGTAGGAAGGCAGGAGAGACTTCTTTTAGGTGACATATTGGCTAAACCTTGACATATAGAAGGAATTCAGAGGCAGAATATTTCTGTCATGAGAGACAACTTGTGAAAATGCCAGAAGAGAAGAGGAATGTAGAATGCTACATTCAGACCACTTTACATGGAATGCAGTGTGTAAAAGGGATTAATATGTAATAAAACTGGATAGGTAGTCTGGAACCAAACCCGTGAAATGCTTTAAAGCAAAACTGAGGAATTTCTATTTTATTATAGAGGCACAAGTGAGCCACTGAAAATTCCTGAGCAGAGGAGTAATAATAACAATTTTTTTGTGGTTCCTCAAGAAATCATTGAAACTTGACTTAACATCCCTCACATAAATCCACTTTGGAAATAAGTACACCACAACATTTCCCCCTTGTTCTTTACTTTGCTTAGCTAAAAGGCATTATAGTATCATACATAAAATAGTGTAGTTTGTGGTCCAAGGCTCCCCCTTTCCCCATAACTTGAGTTTACATGGATCAGATCCAATTTGGGTACCTGACCCCAAAAGGTTATATTCTCTTTGGCTTGTTGCCCTTACATGAAGTGTACTCTGGGAAAATATCCAAATATAACTTATTACAGCTTGTGTCCAGGTTTCCACAAATTGGCTAACAAGATTCCCATGTAATTACTCAATATGACAAATGTCTATTAAGTATAGGAATACTTCTGTTTCATCTCATGGAAAATGCAAAAGACAGAAAGGACTCACAGGAACCCATCAGCATATTTAGAAATACAAGCCATTCAGAGTATGTTATAATAGCAACAATAACAATGGTATTTGTAAAGCATGTGCTAAGAATTTTATAAATATTATCTTATTTCATCATCCCAATAACCTTGGGAAACAGGTGATATTATTATCTACATTTTACAGATACGGAAGTCAAGGAAAATAAAAGTTAAATGACCAAGGTCATAGCTAGCTAATTACTGAAACTGAATTTCTTTCTGACTCCTGGCCTCAGGTTCTATGGACTATGCTATCTAGATGCTTTGCTGTGCACTACTCCCTGATTATTTTTATCAGGGTTGCAAAATTCTTCCAACTCATCATTTTTAGGTAATTTGGACAACCCTTGGAAGGAAATTGAGTTTATGATTGCAACACCCTCACATTCTGTGTGATCCTTCTCCAACTGGGTCCTATACAGGCATCCCAAATTAGTGTCATTCTATACCTAAAACTGCTACCTTCTATACCTTTAACTGAGACTTGAAGGAAGTCAAGAAGCAGAGAATGAGGAAGAAGAGAGTTTCACAGAGAATAACCAGTGAAGACTTCTGGAATTGGGAGATGGAGTTTTAGGAATACAGACTCCTGATTGAAGAAACCAACCAAATCTTCTGGGTTGACCTATAAAGTTTTGCTGACAGACTTCATTATTCTTTAAGGATCCTTCTTTTTTTGTATTTAGGATCCTGATAGAGTAGCACAACTAAGAGTGAACCTGGATCTTGGAGGCTGAGAGACGAGGAAATGTTCTCTAAGTATTACATGAAAATGAATTATCATTATTAGCACTTTCTGAGCTCTCCACAATCTGGATTCAAACTACTTTTACATTCTTTTTTCATTATTGCCACTAGGACATTCTTATTAAATTACCCCCTAGACTCTAGGCAGCCATTCAATTAGGATCTCTTAACTCTCTTCAGCCATTTGAATTCTACAACAATTAGTTTGGCTTTGCCTGAGAGAACTGTCCTTAACTTTTTTTTAACTTTTTTTTTCTTTTATTAAAGATTTTATTTGAGTTTTACAATTTTTCCTCCAATCTTACTTCCACCACCCCCACAGAAAGCAATCTCTCAGTCTTTACTTTGTTTTCATGTTGTACATTGATCAAAATTGAGTGTGATGAGAGAGAGAAATCATATCCTTAAGGAAGAAACAAAAAGTATGAGATAACAAGATCAGACAATAAGATATCTGTTTTTGTTCTAAATTAGAGGGAATAGTCCTTGAACTTTGTTCAAACTCCACGGCTCTTTATCTGGATACAGATGGTATTCTCCATTGCAGACAGCCCAAAATTGTCCCTGATTGTTGCACTGATGGAACAAGCAAGTCCATCAAGGTTGATCATCGCCCCTATGTTGTTATTAGGGTGTACAGTGTTTTTCTGGTTCTACTCATCTTGCTCAGCATCAGTTCATGCAAATCCCTCCAGGTTTCCCTGAATTCCCATCCCTTCTGGTTTCTAATAGAACAAAAGAGTTCCATAACATACATATACCGAAGTTTGCTAAGCCATTCCCCAATTGAAGGACATTTATTTGATTTCTACTTCTTTGCCACGACAAACAGGGCTGCTATGAACCCTTTTCCATCATCTCTTCAGGGTGTAGACCCAGTAGTGGTATGTTGCATCAAAGGGTATGCTCATTTATGTTGCCCTTTGGGCATAGTTCCAAATTTCTCTCCAGAGAGGTTGGATGAGTTTACAGCTCCACCAACAGTGTAATAGTGTCCCAGATTTCCCACATCCCCTTCCAACAAATATCATTAGTCTTTCTGGTCATATTGGCCAGTCTGAGAGGTGTGAGGAGGTACCTCAGAGAAGCTTTAATTTGCATTTCTCTAATAATTAATGATTTAGAGCAATTTTTTATATGGCTATGGATTGCTTTGATCTACTCATCTGTAAATTGCCTTTGCATATCTTTTGACCATTTGTCAATTGAGGAATGGCTTTTTTAAAAAATATGATTCAATTCTCTGAATATTTTAGAAATGAGCCCTTTGTCAGAATCATTAGTTGTAAAGATTGTTTCCCAATTTACTACATTTCTTTTGATCTTGGTTACAGTGGTTTTATCTGTGCAAAAGCTTTTTAATTTAATGTAATCGAAATCATCTAGTTTGTTTTTAGTGATGTTCTCCATCACTTCCTTAGTCATAAACTGCTCCTCTTTAATAGATCTGACAGGTAAACTAGTCCTTGATCTTCTAATTTGCTTATAGTATTGTTTTTATGTCTAAATCTTGTATCCATTTGTATCTTCTCTTGGTAAAGGGTATTAGGTGTTGGTCTAGTCTAACTTTCTTCCATACCAACTTCCAATTTTCCCAGCAGTTTTTATCAAAGAGAGAGTTTTTATCCCAAAAGCTGGACTCTTTGGGTTTATCAAACAGTAGATTACTATAATCGTTTCCTGCTATTGCACCTAGTCTGTTCCACTGGTCCACCACTCTATTTCTTAGCCAATACCAGATAGTTTTGATGACTGATGCTTTATAATTTTAGATTGGGTAGGGCTAAGTCCCCTTCTTTTGCACTTTTTTCACTAAATCCTTGGAAATTCTTGACTTTTTATTTATTTGTTTATGTATGTATTTAGTTAGATTTTGCAAGGCAGTGGGGTTAAGTGGTTTGCCCAAGGCCACATGGCTAGGTAATTATTAAGTGTCTGAGGTTGCATTTGAACCCAGGTACTCCTGACTCCAAGGCTAGTGCTCTATCCACTGCACCACCTAGCCACCCCGACTTTTTATTTCTGCATATGAATTTACTTACAACTTTTTTTCTAACTCATTAAAGTAAATTTTTGGAATTTTGATTGGTAGGGCACTAAACAGGTAGTTGAGTTTTGGTAGAATTGTCATTTTTATTATATTAGCTCTACCTATCCATGAGCAGTTGATATTTACTCAGTTATTTAAATCTGATTTAATTTTTGTGAACAGTGTTTCATAATTGTTTTTAAATAGTTTCTGAGTTTGCCTTGGCAAATAGACTCCCAGGTATTTTATATTGTCTGAAGTTACTTTGAATGGGATTTCTCTTTCTAACTCTTCCTGCTGTATCTTGCTAGTCATATATAGAAAAGTTGAGGATTTATGAGGGCTTTTAAAATGATAAGTTGTTAGGAAAAAAAGATGGAATAATTGTTAGAAGGAATGGAAACTTGAAAAGGGCTAAACTGGGAGAAATAAAAAAAATCACTTTACCCTATCTGGGTCACTGAAAAGAAGGGACTGCAAAGAAAAGACAGATATCAACTATAAACTAATACACTTCAAAATTTTTCTGGTAGCTATTTTCAATTCTCAGAAATGTCATTACCAGTCCCTATTTTTTAAAAGTCTATGCTATAACAAACAAATAATAAATGCCAGAGTTGTTCTCCAAAGGCACTTCCTTTAAAAGACCCACTGGTTCACACAAGTATCATTAGTATAAAAATATTTTTCATGGTCTATGCAGCATGAATTTGAAAATGGACATTTGAAGTTGTCAACAATCTCGTATAGTTTCTTACAAGTCATGCATCAATAATACATTAATAAGGCTGTAGGAACAATTCCAATATCCGCTTGCTATTAAAAATAATTGTCTGTCATGAATGGATTCCTAATTTAAAAAGGTAATGACTACATTTTCAACTGTGAGCCAATTAAGGAAACTGTCATAGATTTTAAAAAAGTACAGGATGTTCAACAGCATCCTGAATGCAGGGAGAAAAATACACAAGAATGGTCTTTTCTTTGCTCTGAGAATACAGATGACTAAGAGCTATAATTTTTGATACATTTTCCAAAATTATAATTGATACACAGAAATGTATCTACTAGGTTGTACTTGGATAGGATGCTATGTCCAACACAACTGTAATAACCTAGCTTGGAAGATACAGAATATTAAAAATATATTGAATAACAATAGATTGTTCTTCTATAATAACAATGTAATCACACACAATGCAATTCATACTAATATTACTAAGAAGCAATTGTTTTGCAGCCAAAAAATACCTGTAAATAAATGAATCTATAAGTAAGCATGCTACTCTCATCAAGTTTGTTCCTGCCAGAATGTTTTGTGACTTATACACAGGAACAAACAGAGGAAGATAGATATTCAACAAAAACAGAAATGCTTTTATTTTTATATATATATATATATATATATATATATATATATATGTATATACACATATGTGTATATACATATATATATATATATATATATATATATATATATATATATATATATATATATATCTCAAGACTTTGTTATAGAGCTGGTTCAGATTACAAATACCTATGATACCTTTTAGCCAGGCTTATTATGCATTGCTCTCCTCCATGCTGTCTACTGTCTATCTAAAGTGGGCATCTTGCTATTCTCTCACATATGGCATTCTCTCTCTCTCATCTTCACACTTTTGCATACATAGACTGTCCTTGGCAAGTCTTGGCATGTCCTCCCTCCTCTCTTCAATGTCCTTATTTCCTTTCAAAGTTCTGCTCAAAAGCCTCAGATTCTTTGTCTTATTCCCTTAGATACTAGAGTCTCCTCTACCCCCAACTCCAATTACCTTGTAATTGCTTTGTATATAAGTGCATATTCACATGTTGCTCTTTACATAGAATATATACTTTTAAAAAAAGGTTTATTGACTAATTGAGTCATATTTTCCCAGAAGTATACTTCTATGAAAAGCAAGAATACTTCATGGAAGAATCTGATCCATAGAAAGAAATCTTCTGAAAATATTTAAAACAGCACAAAAATACTGAATTGTAAAGTCAACAGATTTCCTGAGAAATACTGCTATTAATAATAGTTGGATATGGTATAAATAAAAAACTATTAAATTCCAAATTATATAATATCTACTTTAAAAAGCAGTGGGTTCATGACCTTATTGCCAAGAGTGCCTCCACTAGTGTAGATAACAATTTCTTCTTAATTTTTCATACTAAGTAAATCTTGTTATTCTCTTTTTGGAAATCCTCCCTAGAGAATCTACCTAATTTGACTGAGGTCATCCTCTGGTTCTTTTAGTACTTAATGGACGAACACCAGAGCAGATCTTGGAATTTTTAAGCTATTATCCCTCTCAATACATTGCTAGCCTATGTTCTTGTTCTAATACATGGCCTCAATCATCTACTTCACATGTATAAAACCCCTCTTCTACAGAAATCTGCTTATGCCTACCTATATTTTTCCTCTTCCATTTGGATAATCTTCGATTTTGGTTCTTTAGACATCATTGATAATCTTGGGGAGCCTTCATATTTGCATAGCACCATGAAAGGAAAATTAGTGTTTACATTGGCATAAATACTATAACCAAAAACCAGAATGAGATAATCAGTGGAGAGCTAGCCTTAAGGCTAGGGAGATATGGGATCAAGTCTTGCATTTAAGATATAATAACTATTTGACCTAGGCAAGTAGCTGAATTTCTCAGTGCCTCCAGGAAACTCTCTAGGATTTTTAGTTCATTAGTGAAAGGAGTTTCCTTATTGGATGTTTCCAATACCCATGAAATCACAAATCTAGAACAAAAATAATAGACATTATTACATAATCTTCCAAAATTGTGAGTTATTAAAAATCATTTAGTTTTTCTATGCACCAGATAGTTTCCATCAAAGAGAATGCCATGCCTATAAAGTCAGACAAAGACATTAGGAATAAGAAATTAGAATAAGCATACAATTTTTAAAATGATGTTTTTTGATACCTTTCTTTTTACAACATAGTTATTTATACTTTTATTCCCACCCACCCCCTAATCCCAGTGAGCAGTTATTTATGACAAAAAAAACAGGTGAGCAAAATCAACCAACACTGTTTCTGTAGCTAATAGTGTAAATAACATTCAGCACACATTCTCTCCCACCTCTCTAATGAAAAGGGGATTCATTTTTTAATCTTTTGGGTCAAAATTAGTAATTATTATCTTAGTTGGTTTTTTATTGTTCTTTTCATTTATACCATTGCAATCATTTTGTATATTATATTCTTGGTTTTATTTACTTTGTTCTGCACCAATTCATATAAATTTCCCATGTTTCTCTGAAATTTTTGGATTCATTGTTTTATTGATATTTCATTATATCCATGTGCTACATTTTGTTCATTTCCCAATAAATGGGTATTCACTTTGTTTCTAGTTCATTGCTAGCACAAAAAGTGTTGCTATGAATCATTTGTATATATGGGGCCTTTTTTTTTGCCTTTGATCTCCTTGGGTTATGTATGAAAATAGGTGAAGGTTTAATTCTCTTGAATCCCATGCCATCCTGACCACTTTAAATTTCATTCTGATAACTCCTGGGATCTTCCCCTTGATTCCTATTTTAGCTCTTGAATGCTGCTAGGAAAAACAAAAAAAAGTATTAACTTGGGTCAATTAAAAAATTTTTCTCTCTTACCTTGATTGGGCTCCCAATGCTTGGAAAAGTTTATGTTGTACTTCTTATTGACTCTCTATCACCTTCCCCACAATGGCTCTTCTTCCAAGTCATCACTTCTCTAAAATCTAATTCAAATTGAGCCCCTCACCCTTATCAGATGACATTGCCTCTTGCTTTACTGATAAGATTAAATTAATATGATGTGCATTCCTTCAACTACCTTTGTCAAGTCCTCTTAATCTTAGCATGCATTTTCATGCACTCTCTTATCCTCACTTTTATCCTCAGAAGAAGTGGTCCATCTTTTTGCCAAAGATAACCCCACAGCCTGTACCCTAGACAATCCCTTTGATCTTCTCTGTGTCCTTGCACTATCAACCATACCTTAGGAATTTTCATTTCTCTCTCTCTCTCTCTCTCTCTCTCTCTCTCTCTCTCTCTCTCTCTCTCTCTCTCTCCTTCTCTCCCATGACTTGAACCTGAGACTCACAGAAGCTAAATGACTTGCCTAAGGTGACATGTTATAGCCAGGATTTGATATATAGTTGATACAAAAGTTATTTGTTGCAGAAATGAATAAATATTCAGTATAAATAGCACATCTTCATTTTCATCTACCTTGATGTACTATTTGATTTTATTTTTTGCAAGACAATGGAGTTAAGTGACTTGTCCAAAGTCACACAGCTAGGATTAAGTGTCTGAGGATGGATTTGAACCTAGGTCCTCCTGATTCCAGGGTTAGTGCTCTACCCACTGCACCACCTCACTGCTCCTTGATATCCTATTTTAAAAATTAATTGCTTGGGCTATTGGGAACAAAACCATGAATGTTTTTATTTCTAGCCTTTAACATGAAGATATACTTGGTCCATGCATAATATTAGGCTCCACTGGACACATTTGATTAATTAAATTACTAAAAGAACAATCCTTTTTTATTCATTTGGCAAGATGCTGACTTTCTGTATGTGTTTAATTTCCAGTATTTACTATTGACAAATCTGTGAGGGATTTTATTTGCATTTATTAATTCAAAGTAGTAATAATTAGAGCCACTGTTTTGATTGTGAGGTAAAACTAAAAAAAAGAAGGGGGGGAAAACGCAATATCTCCAAATTCTATTTTGACAGATTAGATGAATTACTATAGATCAATTAAATAATCGTGACTAGACCTGTGATTTCATTAATATAATGAATTTACAGCTAAGGAAATTCCTTCTCTGCTACTTGGAGCCTTAGAACATTGCCCAGAGCACTGAGAGGTTACATGAGCACAACTAATATTTGTGAGATGTGGGAAGTTAGCACAGGGTTTGCTGCTATTGTGGTTAGTTATTTCACCTCTGTCCCATGCTGCCTTTCCAATTTACCTGCTATAAAGATTAATCTTCATTATCTTTTGTCTTTGAAAGATATTTTATTTTTATAGTTATCTAATGGGGTTTAGATTCTAGGAAAATTCATTTGAAAATTGGAGATCATATTGCATTTTACATGTACTAACCTTCATCCACTAAAGTTTCCAAAAGACTAAATTTAAAAGTTTTGGTGAAGAAAGGATTTTTTAGTGTAGTCTGACCCCATGGCATACTTCTGGGTAGCCTCTAACTTCAACTATTTCTCATTGAAGGGGAGTCTCATCAAAATTATACTATTTCTTTAAAAAAAATGGATACCCTAAAGAAACACATGCCAATAAAGAAGTAAACTTTTTTTTTTAAAAAAAATGGATACCCAAATAAACTCCACTGGGAGAACTCTGTTTGCTTCTGCAATTCCCAACTTGCCTTGTATTATTCAGTGGTAGGGATCGGATGCTCCAAGATGGTGCCATGGAGCTGACGAAATAAATAATACATTCTTTTACAATTTAATATACTTAATAATACTTCAACATTTGGCAAGATAAGGATATTACCACCCCAATTGTCATCCTCTGTAACAATTAAAAGATAGTCTGATAAGATGAAAAAAAATCATTATTCTGTGGCTATCATTTCTCTGAACTTGTCTTCCAAGGGCAGACATATTTAGTTACTGGAATCATAATTAAAACTAATAAGGTAGTAGTAAATTGTTTTCTTTGTGAGCTTTTCTATAGTTCTTTTATATTTTTCAAATTTAAAAAATCTATTTTCTTTAATTTACATACTTTTTTTTTTTTAGTTTTTGGAAGGCAGTGGGGTTTAAGTGGCTTGTCCAAGGCCACACAGCTAGGTAATTATTATGTGTCTGATGCCGGATTTGAACTCAGGTACTCCTGACTCCAGGGCCAGTGCTCTATCCACTGAGCCACCTAGCCGCCCCAATTTACATACTTTCAACAAATATGCATAATGAAGCAAAACAAATTCTCATCCTGGTTCTTGGTTCTCTGTCTCTGTCTCTGTCTCTGTCTCTGTCTCTGTCTCTGTCTCTCTGTCTCTCTGTCTCTCTCTCTCTCTCTCTCTCTCTCTCTCTCTCTCTCTGTGTCTTTCTCTCTTGAGTCCATTAGTCTTTTATATATATGATAGAAGGTATATAATATGCTTCATGATGGATCTGTGGTTCATCATTGCATTAATTACAGATCTCAGGTCTTTCCAAATTGTAGGCACAATGTCTTAAACTTTTTTTTTTCAATCACAATAGCTAGCACTGTGCTGGCACAGAAGTTACTAAATGCATACAGCACTGCTGAAGAAATCACAGAACATTAGTTTTTAGAGCTCAAAGGGACCACAAGAGGTCATCTCCTCCAGATCCTGAACTTTTAGGAAGGGAGGTATCAAACAAGACTTAATTTTATAGCTTAGTCAACTGGGACCTATAGAAGTCAAATGATTTTCCTAAGGTCACCATTAGGTTAAAGGGGTCTCATATTGGGTTTCCTGTCTTCTAGTGCAATATTTTTTAACCTATTTCCTTCCATACATTCTTCTTGATAGTGGAATAGTGCAGAGAGAAGTGGAATGGTGACTAGGGAAATAGGGGTGAAATCCACAGTGCCTGCTGTGTCTTCAGTCCTGTACTAGGCACTACAAATGAATGAATGATTCAGTACAATAGGGTCACTCTGGTCATCTGAGCTGTGACCTTGATTGACTTTTTAGACAGGCTTTGCTTTGCTCCTTTGGGTTCCTATTCCCCGCATGCCCCCACCATTAGAAAAGCTCATCAAAAGTTGACTGTACGCCTGGCTAGACATTCATTGAAGACAGCATTCAGTATTCTAGTAATTGTACACTGAGTACATTGTACTGAATTATGGAAATGAAAAATTTGTTTCTTTTCAAATAAAATATGTAGAATATTACTGAATTGCCTGAAGTGTGGTTTGCAAGCACAGTAGGGGACCACACTCAAATGCATTGATTCCAAGGACAATTTATGCATAAGTATTTAAAGAATTTATTCCATTGAAGAGAAGGAAAAATAGTCTGATTCTAATGATAGTGTTTCTAATGTAAAACTTCTTCTAACATGCATTATTCTATTTTCTTCCATCTATTTTTCTTAATTTTTCTATTGTTTGTTTTTTGCTTTTATTTCAAAATCATTCTTTACATGCCACCCTCCTCTCCCCGAGTCCTACCTTAATACTAAGACAAATACAGTACCTATGTCTGGCAAAGTATATGACTTTCACACCTGTAGTTCCCCCATCTATTTATAGAGAAGAGGAGAAGGTTTTTTATACTGTTTTCCTGGACCAAATTTGGTCATCAATTTATCAGGGTTTGACAATATTTCAATGTTATGTATGTACGAATGAAATTATCTATCTATCTATCTATGTATAGTGTGTGTGTGTGTGTGTGTGTGTGTGTGTATGCAGCTTGGACTGACTTGGAGAAATAAGGGAGGATTAAAGGACCTGACATTCTAGGGTCTAAGTGGTCAGAAATAATCAAACACAAATGAAAAACTGAACAACTGTATATAAAGATGTTCATACATGAGTGTGCATGTATTATATGTGTGTATATGTATATATATATTTATATATGTGTATCTTTGTTCTACTTATATCTGCCATCGAGAATTTATGTTTTTTCTATTTTGGAAATCAATAGATATGATTGTTTCAATTTTCCAAAGTAAGAGTACAGATAAATTAGGAGATAAAATATGAATTGTTTTAGACAAGGAACATGGTGTAGTCAAATCAGTCAATTAATATTGAATAAGCATTCATTAAGTTTTTATTACACCTCAGGGTGATAAGTGCTAGGCATACAAAGAAGAGTCAAAATAGTCCCATTTCCCAAGGAATTTATATGTAAATGGAGGAATCAATGTAAGTAAGAAGCTACCTACATAAATAAACAAAAGGTAATCTTAGAGGGGAAAAGCAGTAGTTGCAAGGGTGATTAAGAAAGTCCTCCTGTTTGAGCCCTGGTGCTGCTGAGTCCAGGGCTGGTGCTCTGTCCACCGCACCACCTGGCTGCTATCATTATTATTATTATTATTTTGTTTTTGTTTTTGTAGGGCAGTTGGGTTGGGGTGTCTTGCCCAGGGTTGCATAGCTGGCTGATTGTTGGATGTCTGGGACCGGATTTGAACTCGGATGCTCCTGACTCCAGGGCTGGTGCTCCATCCATTGTGCCACCTAGCTGCCCCTATTATTATTATTTTTTAATTTTAATTTTTTCCTCTTTACTTTATTGCTTATGAGGGTCTATATTTTTGGGGGGAGGGGGTATTATGTTTACTCTTTTTTTTTTAGATTTTTCAAGGCAATAGAGTAAGTGACTTGCCCAAGGCCACACAGCTAGGTAATTATTATGTGTCTGATGCCTGCTGGATTTGAACTGAGGTACTCCTGACTCCAAGGCCAGTGCTCTATCCACTGCACCACCTAGCTGCCCCTAATGTTTACTCTTAAACAAGAATATTTTAGTAATGTATACAAAACATCATTTGTACAAAATAAAATAAATATAATTAAAATAATAATAATATAAAAGATAAGTGATTTAGGTGAACTTTGGAGGCAGAAGCCCATAAATATTGGGAATAACTGTATGAACTGAGGAATTTTATGCAGTGATTTATAGATTTTCTCTCATACTTTAAAAAATGAAAATAACAAAGTATTCTCACCATTACATGGGAAACTAGCATTTGTGTTGATTATGGAGAAAAGTGTAGATTTCAAACAGTATTTTATATTTCTATATTTAAAGTCTTAAATAAAATTGTCGTTACAAAAATAGAAGAAAATGAGTAGTGAGGTTAAATATTCTCATAATAATGGAATTCCAGGTTGAGACTCATCAATAATTGGGTAGAGTTGTCCCCAAGGCTGAGGCCGAGGCTAGTTATTGCTTCTCTCTTAAGAAAGAGTGCTGGTAAGAATTGGAAGTTGAGTGAATGTCCATCAGTTGGGGAATGCTTGAACAAAGTGTGGTATATGTACATTATGGAACACTATTGTTCTATTAGAAACCAGAATGGGAATTCAGAGAAGCCTGGAAGGATTTACATGAACTGATGCTGAGTGAGATGAGCAGAACCAGAAGAACATTGTATACCCTAACAGCAACATGGGGGTGATAATCTGGACTTGCTCATTTCACCAGTGCAACAATCAGGGACAATTTGGGGGTGTCTGCCATAGAGAATATCATCTGTATCCAAAGAAAGAATTGTGGAGTTTGAACCATGATCACAGACTATTATCTCTAATTTTTTAAAAAAGTTGTCTTATTATGTAATTTAGCTATCTCATACTTTATTTCTTCCTTAAGGAAATGATTTCTCTCTCAACACGTTCAATTTGGATCAATGTATAGCACAGAAACAATGTAAATATTATCAGACTGCCTTCTCTGGGGGCTGGGAGGAGGGAAGCAAGATTGAGGGGAAATTGTAAAATTCAAAAATAAATAAAATTAAAAAAAAAGAAAAGAAAGTCCTCCTGGAGAAGGGTAAGATTTCTATATGCCTTGAAAGAAGCCAAGAAAACTAAGAAGTAGGAGTGAGAAGAGTTGTGTTCAAGGAATAGCAAGTAGAATAGTGAGGGTAGGTTATAAAGTGAGTTGAGAGAAATCAAATGGAAGACCATTGGGAAGGAAGGTGCCAGGTTTTGGAGAACTTTGTTATTTTTTAAAAATTTTATTTAGACAATGGAGTTAAGTGACATACCCAAGGTCACACAGCTAGGCAATTATTAAATGTCTGAGTTCAAATTTCAACTCAGGTCTTCCTGACTCCAGAGCTGGTACTCTATCCACTGTGACACCTAGCTGCCCCATGGAGAACTTTAAATGTCTAACAGATGATTTTACAATTTTATCTTTGATCCTAGAGGTAATAGGGAGTCACTGGAGATTACAGAAATGGTGACAGTGGTAGAAACTTTTTACTTTAAAAAAAATCACCTTTGTATCTAACTGGAAGATGATTTGTAGTAGAATGTATTAGCATGCTGTATGAGAAGGCTCTTGCAAGAATCTAGGTTAGAGGTGATAAAGACAGAGTTACAGTCATTTTGATGTGAATGGATAGATATGTGGGTGTATGTAAATCCATATCTATCTATCTGTTTCTCTATCTATCTATCCATCTATTTCTTTATATCTATCTAACTAGGTTGAGAAGGTAGAATCAATGGTAATGGGTTGCACTGGGGAGGTGTGATGGTGGAAGAGAATTCTTGATATATATTCAAAAGACCTTAATTTTAGTTTTAATTCTGACTTTATTTCAGGTGGATTTTTTTTGTTGCATTTTTGCAAGGCAATGGGTTTAAGTGACTTACCCAAGACCACACAGTTAAGTAAGTATAAAGTGTCTGAGGCTGAATTTGAACTCAGGTCCTCCTGACTCCAGGGCCTATGCTCTATCCACTGCATTACCTAACTGTCCCCCAGCTTTATTTCTGATCAATAAAGAGGATAATATTTTAATAGTCTTGAAGTAGTTATTTGAACTTTTTAAAGCTTTATTTTTTAAATCTGAGAAATGAAGAGAAATATTAAAGAGAAAAGCTGTTATGAAGATGAAATTATATGAAATCTCATTTTAAAAATATAAAACTTTGCAAATAAGTTTCTATTACTTTATTATATTTCTATAATTATATATATATTTAATCAGTCCAAAATGATAAATATACTAATGAGCAATTAATTACTTCAGAAAAAGTGAAAGCCAGAGAGGCCTATATAATTCACATAAGGACTCAGCAGCCTTTAGCTAAAAACTGACAGTCTGTATTAACCACAAAAGAATGAAAGATGGGAAGCAGAGAAGAAAGAAAAATGAAAAGTGGGAAAGCTCCCTACCCCCACCCCCAAACAAAACAAAAACAGAAAAATAAGAGAAAACAAGCAAGGGAGACTGAAGCTCACCACAATAAACAAGAGGAAAAAGAGGAAATGGTATCAATTTTTAAAATACACAAAAGAAAACATACCTAATTTTAATCAGATCTTCTCCATTTTCCCCTTACAGCAATGTTCCATTTGTCTAGTCAACGAGCTAAGTGATTACATATGTCATCTTCTCTGTAACTTTCCTTCAATTATTCCTGGTTTTAATGTCTTTTGGAATCTCTTGTTAAAGACACTTTATTCTTCCTGTTTTTGAGTGCTTTCCTGCAGTCTCAATAAACTAAAATTTTTTCTCTGGTTGATCTCTCTGCCTCAGTTCTCTCCACATTCCAAATTATTTTCCACTCAGCTGCCAAAAAGAGTGTACAAGCTTCACCAAATCACCCTTTTGCTACTGAATAAATTCCCCTGGGTTCCCTATAAATATATAACATTTTCTACTAGGATTTTTAAAGCCCTTTACAACCTGACCCCTTCCTATGTTTCCAGATTTCTTATACTTTACTTGTTTCCACATAATTTATGATCCAGGGATTGTCTTTGTGCTGATCCCTAATCATAATAATCTTCAAAGGAGCATTTTTTTTTTTTTTGCAAGGCAAATGGGGTTAAGTGGCTTGCCCAAGGCCACACAGCTAGGTAATTATTAAGTGTCTGAGGCTGGATTTGAACTCAGGTACTCCTGACTCCAGGGCGGGTGCTTTATCCACTGTGCCACCTAGCTGCCCCCCCTTACTTTCTATACTTGATGTTTAACAGAATACTTGGAAATAAATGCTAGTTGACTTAAAGCTCTTTTTTTCTCTCTTACCAGTTACAGACATTTGTGCATGTGTGTACATATATTAATATGTATGTATATATACATATAAAATAAATACTTGTATGCAAGTATAATAATGTGGTTTTATATGTATGATGTGTGCATTTATGCATAGTATCAAGTTATCTCAAGATGTCTTCCAGTGTAGCAGTTCCCCTACTCTTCTCAGCTGTAAATCCATTGAGTTTCTTTCTGATTACTTTTTCTTCTCTAAAATTAAATGGACATGAATATTAGTGATTAACTTAAAACTCAAATCTGAAGCTGATTTAACATAATAAATACCTCTGAGGAGTACTAACAAGACTTACTTGCATTCCTTGACTGATCATTTCTGCATTAATTTGATGTTGGTGCCCATCTCTTAATGTGTGTCTTTATTCACAGGGGTCATATTAGCTCCTTTCCTTTGCTAACATTTTAGGAAACAGTTTTTTGTGTATGTGGGAAGATTTACCTTCACCTTCTAAAATAATCCCTGATATTAAAGTTATCCTTCCTATTTTTTCTGTCATTCCCAGGGGTCAGTTTCTCTTCTTATTCCCAGCATTCTTTTCTCTTTTTTCTGTCTTGGTAATCCCCCTCTTCCTCTTACCTTGTTGCTATGTTATATGCAGGCCCCTAGACATGCTGTCTAAAACTACCTCTTTTCAGTCCCTGACAATGTCAGCCTTCTTTTCTGAAAGATGGATTTTCATTTCCCTTCCAATTCAAATGCTGTCCAGAAGTCTTTGAGTTTCCTGAAATTTCTATTAAAAATTCAGGCTAGCCCAGTAATTGTTTTCATACACCACAATTTCTGCTCACAGTGACTCACTCTTCAGGCCCGTTTGCTGACTTTAAGGCCCAGCCAGCTTCTCTGCCAACTCTCCGTCCTCTTTTTTTTTTCTTATCCCCCTTGGCTCTATGACTTGTATTTCTTGACATGCCAAAGAAGCATCATCTACAATTCAGACCAGGCTTGGAGAAAGCAAAATGTGGGCCAATGAGTAGGGATTTGCTTCCATTGAGCCACCTTGTCACCAGTCCTCACCTGCAAGCTTTATTTGACCATTAGAAAGCATAATGTTAGACAGGGGCTTTGGAGGTCTAGTGAAATAAAATGTTGCATAAAAGATCCTTCTGGAAACTTAGCTTAAAATTCAGGACTAGATTACTCTCCCTCCACCTTAGGACAATAAGGTACATGCTTGGTGACCTGGAGCAACAAGGACCTGTCCCCCAGGATATTCTTCCTAGTAGCCTGCCATCAAGAGAATTTTCTAAATGTGTTCTTTGGAGGAGAGTGTCTCCTTGCCAAAGGTAATCTGTAATAAGGGCTTTAGGAGGGTGGAGTTACCTATATAATATAATTTGAAGGACCCAAGAATAGCTCCTGTCAAAAAAAAACAAAACAACCAACATCAACAAAAACCCCACTGACTCCACTAATGCCTTAAATTTTAACAGTAGAAATTAATTACTTTAAGTTAAAAATTGCCAGCTCTCCCCTGGTCTCTTTTATATGCAAATATTGGGGCTTGGGGAGAGAATAGAGAGAAAACAAAGGAAATTCCTAATATCTTAATTTGAATGAGTTTATCTGGTGGGTGATGGGAACTAGGCTGCCTGATAACAGGAGGAAAGAGTACAATGCAGAAAGAAGGAAACACTAATAATAAATTAAATAAGATAAATTTCCAGGTATTTCACAGTTTTCTGGAGGGCTAGCTTAACTAAAATGGGCTTTCTGTATTATTAAAAATAAACTTTCTAAAAAAAGTATCAACTTTGTACTAGATATTATTCAAAATCATAAACATAGAATCTCAAGATTGAAAAAGACCTTAGGAATCATCAAATCTAGCCATGAACCCTACAGAGGAATCTTCTCTACAGCATTCTTGACATGTGATCATTTAGGACTAAGTGCTTCCAAAGGAAGGGAACTCACTACTATCCAATGTGTCTACTTCTAGACATTTAGAAAATTATTCATATTGAGGTGATATATTTGGCCGTAGGTTAAATCCAGTTTCTCTCTTTTGCTCATTCATATATTTGAAAATAACTATCTATTTTTCCTTGTTATGCTTTCTTCCATAGGAAGCATTTCCAATTCCTTCTAATCAGATTCATAATGAAATTGTTTCAAGTCTCTTCACTATCTGTCTACTCCTCTGTAAGGGTCCAGTTTGTTTGTACATAAGAGACTATTCACAGTCAGCCATAATAGAGATTCAGAGAAACCTGGGCATGGGAATGATTAGATCAGTTGGAGACAAACTTTGTAAATGTTTTGTTTGCATTGTGAAGGGAATCTTCCTTCATCCTTCCACACCTGAGGACCTAACCTTCAACCTGATTTGGATTACATTGGTTTTTTTTTTTTTTTTGGTGGGCAGCCAGGGAGCCCAGGTCCTGGAAGACCACCCAAAAGAGACCCCTCCCCAAGAGGCTAAATCTCCAATGAGGGACTTGGGTTACTCTCAGGTCACCACCCCCTCCCATGAACTCTGGGAGATAATTTAAGGAAATCCGAGGGAGGGGCTAGTCCCTTTTACCTTCCAATCTGCTGAACCCTGGCCAATTGGCTTTGCCAATTCAATCAGCAATCCAAGTGGTCTTCTCTTAAACTCTTTCAAACTTTTCTATGCCTTTCTTAATATGCTGTCACTTCCTTTATTAAATTTCTATTTTCTTTCCCAAACCTGCTTTCCTGAGTCTGAGTAGAGATTCTTTGCGGGGCAGAACAGAACCCAAGAAACAAATCTACGGCCACAATACCTCTGAGGCTTGTTGCAGAGATTTCTTTGGAGGAGAGTTAGCTACCATCCGCAATGGTATTATCTATGCCACATGAAGGAAGGCAGATCAGTTTTGGGTGTTCTAGTTATAAAAGCCTACAGGGATTCCCAGATAAACTGAACACAAAAAATTTCTCCCAGTTCTGTACCATTCTCTGAACCTCTGATCTTGATCAACCTCATTTTCTCTCTTCTCAGTTTTCTGGCTTGGCCCTGACTGATTTTAGTTTTTGTTTCCCTATACCCTTATTGTTCTGCTACATTAAACAGATATCCATTGGCCCCTGGCCTTTTCTGATTGTTTTAGCTGACTAGTTGACAACCTTTTAGCTGCAAACTGTGACCCAGTTCCTCCTCACCAGTCTCTTAACATATCTGCAGTCCTCTCTTCCATGGACCAAGATGCTTCTTTCTCATATCTGGCCCATGCCAAATTAATAAGCATTTAAGTACCTACTATGTGCTAAGCAATGTGTTAAGTGCTGATTCAAATAGAAAAAAATAATATTTTCCTTTTATACAGTTCACAGTCAAATGGGGAAGATAAAAATGCAATCAGCTATGTATAAAGAAAATATATGCAGAACAATTGTAGGTAATCAACAGGGGGTAGATTCTTGTATTTGAGGGAATCAGGAAAGATTACTTAGGAAAAAAAATCACTTTAATTGGAATTTAAAGGACATCAGAAGATGGAAATGAGTAGAAAGATAATTCCAGGCATGGAATAAAAATGCATAGTCTAGAGTGAGGGTTATCTTGTGAAGACTAGCAAGGAGCTCATTGTCACAGGAGAGGAAGTTGTAAGAAGATTGGAAAGACAGAAAGGTTATGAAAGACTTTTAGACAAGACATCAATCCAATAAGAGGATTTTACCTAGATTAATTTCAATTAAGAGTAATTTAAACTATATCTTGGGAGGGCAGTCAGAAAGTTTGAGGTCTATGAGTCCATAACATTTGAGGATTTGAGGATCAATTCATTGTGACAGGAAAGTTTAATTTGAAGAAGAGAAGTAATATAATTTAATGTAAAATAACATCTATCTTCAAGTATTTGAAAGACCATCAAGTAGAAAAGGAATTAGAATTATATAATTGGTCCTGTAGCAATAGCAAGTTGGAGCCAGATCTTACCTTCTTTAGAGCTGATTGTTAAATTTTCAGTGAGAGAAGTTATACCACTGAAATCTGCAAAAGTTGCAAATCAGGACTTGAATCTTTATTTTTTAAATTGTCTAGACATAAGAATGTAATGGAGAAAATGATAAAAATGCAGATTAAACTTAAAAGTTTATGATTTCTATCACCACCATTCCAAGCCAATTGTTATAACAGCATATTCTTTCATGAAAAGTTAAAATTAAGAGCAAAAAAGAAAAATCTCGGCTTGGTGTTCTAACAATTAGAGCTGTTTAAAAGAGGAATGAGACTTCTTAGGAGGTAGTAAGCTCCCTCTAACTGGAGCTTTTCAAGCAAAGGCAGGACAATCATCTATGGTGAATGTTGCAAAGGGGGTCCATTTTCAGGTATGTTTTAGTATAGATAGACATTAAGGTCTACATCAATAATAACATTCCATGGTCATCTGATTCTGTCTTTACAGGCCAATTTTTATCTCAACAGCTGGAATTCATGTAGAATTCAGAAATACTAACACTGGGTAAAAATAATGCAAATTTAAAGAATCATTAAAAATGTTGACTATTTCAAAAATATAACAATTGGTAATATTCCTTTAGCAAGATTTATCAATTTGTGGGTTCATTCACAAAAGAGTTTTTAAAAGACCCATTTATGTTAATGGTTCTATCAAAAAAATTTTTTGTCATTGGATCCATGGATCCATGGATTTCTATGGAATTTTAAGTGACTCTGACCCCATAAGTTTCCTTTACAGTTAAAATCTTAAAAATCTTAATCTTGTTTTAAACTTCACTCTCATAGTTGCATTATCAATGTAATTTTTAAAATAAATAAAATAAAAACATTTAAAATAAACATTGGTCTTTTGTTTTTACATTGCCTAAATTTCCTCCATGTCCCTTTCCCCTCCTAGAGAGTTAACCAATATTATAACAGAATTTTTTAAAAGAAGAAGTGAAAAAAAATCTTCAAAACATAAATACATTTAAAAAAAATTTTGATATATAGGCAATGTTTCATAGCCATGGACTCTCTATCTCTGCTAAGGAGTAGAGGGAAGTTTCTTTGGGACCATGTTTATTCTTTGTGACCTAAAGTAATTGTTTTATTAGAACATAAACTTAACATTTCTCGTGTCCCTCCTTTTTATCTCTAGTAGCCTATGTACATATTTATCTGTGAGGTCTGATTATTGGTATTTTCTTGCTTTAAATGGAACTCACAATTCTTTCTGCTGAGAATAAAATTTGGTCTCTGAATAAAGCACTTTTGACTCTTTCTAAACTGCCAAAATGTGAAGTCTTGCGGTTAGATATTTTGGAAAACTGGCAGGTTTTGTTTACATATTGTGGTCTGTCTCCAAATTTATCCCACATCCCACACCCCACAAGTCTAGGACCCTTTCCAATGTAATTGCTGTGGGACAAGTGCAAGGCATAGGTTTCCTTGCAGTTACCAAATCACTTCCATGTCCAAATTGGATGACAACGCATTCTATGGGAGAGGCCTCCACATCCTCATGAAAGAAACTCCAAGCTCTAGAAATATCCAAATCTAATTTTCTCAACAAATGAGAACCTTCTCTCTGGTAGATTAAATGAAGAAGAAAATTATTTTTTTCAACTTTCATAATAACTTGGCAATTGCTCTGAGCCTTTCACCTGAAAACAATTTATACATGCATATCCCAATTCTCCCCAATATCCTTAGGGATTGCCAGTAGCATGCATGCTTCCACAGTCTGGCTTGCTGGCTGTGGCTCCACAGTCAATGCAAGGTTTCTATAATTCACATACAAGCATGTCTTGAAGGTTAAATTGCAGAGGGTTTTCTTTTCTATGGAAAGAGGAATATTTGGAACCTACAGCTACAATATCTTCTCCAGACGGAGTAGTCTATTGGTAATAATGGAAGATTATAATCTTTGACTTTGAACTGCAGTTATTGAGGAATGTAGTTGAGTAAGAGTCACTAGGAAATTCCATTTTATACTTGTGTAAGAAATGCAACTATATTGAGTTTGATCTTTAATAAACTTGTAATTTGCTTAGTGCTTTGCACAACTCCTTCAGACTACACTGGAAAAGAAATATAGAGTAATAAAAAAGACTTTAAAAAGATGCATTAATATTTATTTATTGATGCTTTGTTGCATATACCCATATCTCTTAAAATGGAGGCACCCATGTGGGAGGCAGCAGGGATTTACTTCAGGGAAAAGACATCCTACCTTCTACAACCTAGTGGGTGGTAGTAGACTCTTTCCATTGAGTGTGTAACTGGAACTGCTTGTGTCTTAAAAACTATCAGACTCAGATATTTTTATCCTCTTTCTAATGGCATCTAGGGAATTAAGGCCCAACTCAACCTACCTTTGGGTACCATGCAATGAGCTGGGTGTGGGGAAAGGACTCTTTTTCCCTCCCCTCCTATAGATTGTTTGAACTTTTGTTCTGTTTTGTCTTTCTCAGTTCTAGCTACAGGTGATGTAGTCATTGGACTCAAGAAGTGAAGCCATAATGACCATGACTGCAGGATTTCAGGCCAGATGCTGTTGTTAGCCCAGGAGGGAATCCAGAAAAAGCTTGGGTGCTGGGACTTGAGTTCAGAGTAGGGCTTTGAATTAAGAAGTTGGTGAGAACATTCTCTACAGGAACTGAGCTAAGCAATGAATCTAATTCTCCCTTATATCCCTAGAATTAATTGGTATAAGGTAGGATATTTCCTCTACTTTCTAGGTTTGGGGGATTATATTCATATATTTTGTTTTGCTATACCTCTGAAGTAAAAATTTTTACAGAAAGGAAAGCTTAAATTATTTTTTTTTTAAAAGAGCCTATAGCTGAGACATAGAGAGGAGTAGTGAAAGCTGGACTAGAAGTCAGAAAACGCACCAAGGTGACCTAAATAATATGTAATCTTAATGCAAAGCCTCCCAGGCAACTCTCTGAGATTTTTATGTTATAGAGAAGCTATTATTCTGCATTTTTAAAGGAAATGTCTCTCTGGAATTCTAATGGAATAATACCTCTTATTAATAAAGAATAATAACCCTGTAGACAACCTGTTAAGATTTTCCATACATTTCTTCATAGCCCTTTGGGTGATTTTTCAGCTTCAGTTCTTTGAAACTGACAGTGTTACTTGACTACAAGAATATTGGTACTAAAAAGAGGGCTTTGTTTTAGGGAAAACTTGGGGTAAACAGTTTGGAAGATGTTATTAAAGAAATGCATGGTCAAAAAAAGATGTTTTTGTCACATAGTGAGCTGCAATGAAACATTGAAGCATTATGCTTCACTGGCATCCTTGGGGTGTCAATAACTCAAGGAAATCTCCTATTCCCACCCTTTCCCCCAGAATTTTGAGTAGACTGACTATAGTGAATTTATGGGTTGACCTGGAAAAGAATTAGAGAAGTTGGGTGGTATGAATGGGACATCATCTGCGTCATTGAGGGAACAACCTTATTGATGAGATCACAGATTCACTGAGGGTAGAATATTTACCAATGACAACAGGCAATATGCTGGGGTGAGTCCATCCAGAATTTTAAGAAGTAATTTAGTTTTCCAAACACAGTACATTTGGGCAAAAATGATTATTGCCTTTTGGAATTCTTGGGAAGACACGTGGAACTGATCAATGTCCAGGGAGTATCATTGAAACATATCATGGAACTGTAGAGAAGAGGCTTTATTCTCTGCATTATTGGCATATGGGCAAACAACACTTTCTTTTTCAAATATAAAACTACCTATACAATTAAACATGTGTCAATGATTAAAAGAGTGGGGTGCAGGGAACAAAGATTTTAATATGACTTAGAAGGTAAAGTTAAGGCAAATTTTGCTGATAATTTCAAATTAACTGAACAAGACAGTTTTCCTTTTTATTACCATTACACTTTGTCACATATAATTTCATTTGATCCTCAGAAGTTTACTCTGGTTTATGTAAAATAAGTATTATTATACCTAATTTACAAAAGGCTTCAGGAGGGTAAAGTGACATCCAGGATAAGAGACTGGAGCCCAAGTCTTGATTCTGGATCCAGGATTCATTTCATGACATCAAACTGCCCCCAATCTGATTTTGTAGTTCTTAATAATAATATATAACTGCTCATTATGCTTGATTATTTGCTTCTAATGTCTAAGCTTGCCTTTAATCAATTAAATCATTTTTGGAAAGGGTACCTACTACTTTCAAAATTAAAAATAACTAACTCAACAAAAATTAAAACATATCTTTTATGAAGAAATGTAAAATAAAATTAAGTTTTAAAAAGAAGTCCAAAATAGCAATCATTTGGAATGGTTCATTTTCATTATCTTCAAATGAAATATTTGAAATTATTGACAAATTAAATACTTCATATGCATATTTGATACTTATATTTTGCTCCATAATCCCCAAGTTAAAGTCCTATAGAATTTTTTGTTTATAATTTTTTAACAGGAGGTATTTTTCACTTTCTAGGCTGTGGTATCCATTGAAATATGCACTAAAGTCCCTTTGACACTATGGGATTTGTGCCCATAAATTGAAGCAAGAATATACAGCAATTGTGTTAATTACAATAGAGCTATTGTGCAAATCAAAAAGGCATCCCATTGACTTTTGCCTGGTGGGTTAGGATTTACATGTTCTTTGTTGCTTGACTACTGAACTCAAGGAACTATTAATTAGTTTCATATTAGTTTTACTTCTCAAAATATGCTCCCATGTGAGAGTTATAAACTAAATAGATTTGTGCTTGTATACTTTAGTTCAGATAATTATAGTTTATTTTTTTTATTCCTTGGTCTTATATATTATTTTATATCTTTCTTAGGGTCTTATCATATTTCATTCTGCATTATAATTATTAAATAATTATTTTTTTTGTGCTTATTCCTCTTGCAAAACTTTAATTCCCACAAAAGCAAGGAAGCAACATTAGTAACAGCAAATAAAGACAAGAAAAATACTTCGATACTTGTACAAGTTGATAGATCCATGACTCTTCTATTCCTGGTGCAGAATACAACCATTCTACCCATTCTTTTCCTATGCTGTTCTTGACCAGGTCTTCCTATAAATCCTCTATCAGAGATTTATTCTAGTTTATTTCACTTATCATCTTCTGGGGCAGCTAGGTGGAACAGTGGATATAGTGATGCACATGAAGTCAGGAAGAGATCTTCCTGAGTTCAAATTTGGTTTTAGATTACTAAATGTGTGATCCTGGTTAAGTCAGTTAATTATGTCTGCCTCAGTTTCCTCATCCGTAAAATGAACTGCAAAAAGAAATGACAAATCATTTCAATATCTTTGCCAAGAAAATTCCAAATGGGAGGGGCAGCTAAGTGACACAGTGGATAGAGCACTGACCCTGGAGTCAGGAGAAGCTGAGTTCAAATACAATCTCTAACACTTACTAATTGCTTGTGTGACCTTGGACTCATCACTTAATCTCATTGCTCTAAATAGATAAAATTAAAAAAAAGAAGAAAGAAAATCCTTTTTTTCTTTTTTTTTTTTTTTTAAGGATTTTTGCAAGGCAAATGGGCTTAAGTGGCTTGCCTAAGGCCACACAGCTAGGTAATTATTAAGTGTCTGAGACTGGATTTGTACCCAGATACTCTTGACTCCAGGGTGGGTGCTTTATCCACTGCACCACCTAGCCAGCCCAGAAGAAAGAAAATCCTAAATGGAGTTTAGATGAATCAGATAAAATGGAAAAACAACTAAATACACAAAGCACAGATGTTTAAGATTTTTTTTAAATTAGCAAGCAAACATTTTAAGGGCCAATATGGATATTTTTGAACTTTGATCTTGGTCTTAAATTCTCCTTGTGATTTCTTTTTACAGATTGGCAAAGGGATTTTTGTCATTGTTGTTCAGTTGTTTTAGTTGTGTTCATCTCTTCTTGACCTCATTTAGGCTTTTTTTAAAATTAAAGATACTAAAGTATCTTTCTTTCTCAAAGCTCATTTTATATATGAGGAAACTAAGGCAAACAGAGTTAAGTGACTTCCCCAAGGTCACACAGAAAGTAAATGTCAGATGTGAGATTTGCACTCAAGACAGTGAGACTTCCTTACTCCAAGTCTATCCATAAATTTTCCTTTTAAAAAACTGCAAGGACAGGGGTTACATAATAGTGTATTCTATCATTTACTTCTTATGGGTACTTGTGAAACATTTGGGCTAACCATTATACTTCTTTTTTTTTCTGTGATAAGTCTACCTTTTTTTTTTCCTGATCATACAGCACTTGATTAAATCAGGTATACCTCTCCTTATCCTGGATGTTGCTATAGGTGATATAGATTCCTACTTACCAAGCATTTTTTTTTTGCCACCCGAGTCACCCGCAGTTTACTCCTTCTGAGAGTTTGTTGTTTTGTGGCCAGCAGTCATACAACTCACCAGAATAATATAGGTATTGATATTAATATGTGTAACATTCTGATGACCTAACAGTAGTTTATCATCCAGCATCATATTATAATCTGAGTGATATGTATATTTTCAGCTGCTTTGTTGCTTTCTTTTTCTAATGTGTATAATTAGGTTGATCAATTTTAAATGACTATAGATTTCAATGTAATTAGTACAATGGCATCAGCAGATAGATTTGCAGGACTTGACCCTTGAATTGACCTGGTCATACAATCTCTTTCTATTTGAATTCTATGTAGAATAGCCTCCAACATACTGGAGTATAGAGAACATGTATCTCCCCCCCTCCATTTGCTATTATTATTTAGTAAATTATTGAATAAAGTTATGGCCACAGATGTGTGTGTGTGTGTGTGTGTGTCAGAGTGTCTTGTCTGATTTTAAATTAGATTAACATATATCTAGTTAAAGAGAGTCTTTGAGGTCATTTTGTCTTGCCATGTCAAATGAGTTTTAAAAATTAGCAAATAGTATCAGTATTTTATATTCTTTGTACCTTTCACAAATGGTAGAGTTCAAATGTGGTTCTGCTATAAGAATTGTTGTTTGGCCTTAATATTTCAAAGAAGAAAGTGTCAATTTTGGTGATGTCTTTACTTGCACATGAATTGTATTTATGTGAGGCAGAGTTACTTCTAGAATCATGGAAGTCTAGTAACAAGACAAAAGTCAGGACAACTACCAATGGCTCTCGATATCGTGGATGACTTGGCATCTTCAATGTCTGACCAAATTCTATAAGTTCCACAGTGACTCTTTCAGCTGTCTCACTGTTGGAATAAATTGTTCTCTTCAACTCATTCCAAAGAAGGGGGGGGAGTCTTAATGTGCTTAGGGTAGACATCCCCTTAACTCACCAATAGTATTGTCTTAGATTACCCTCAATCTGGTTTGGCCCATTTGACAAGTTTTACTAGGATGTGACTGCTGAACATGCTATGGAGCCAAAGGTGAGAAATGGTTGACTGGTGGACACCAAAGGTTGATTAGAAGCTCTGAAAAGAGCTAGGCAACCCTTACACCATAGTTATTATTCCTCCTGAATTCCTCTAAAGTCAAGATAAATCATTAGAGTAATACCAACAATTATATTTCATTTCATGTTCATTTATTTTGAACTTCTAGATTCATCTAGCAAGTTTATTTCACTTATCTTCTAGGGCAGCTAGGTGGAACAGAGGATATAGTAGAGTCAGGAAGACTACAGTAAAAGCTGTAGATAATAGGCTTATATGGATCTCATCATGCTAACCTCTCTGTAGCCTTGTTTTCCCTCAACTGGTTTTTTTTTTTTTGGTTCCTTTATAAGGCAATTCTGACACCTTTTCAGTTCTCTGCCTCCATAATGTGTTGCAATTGAGTTTGTCCTCTAAATGGTTTTGCTATTTCCAAGTCCAACTTGGCAAAGACATCAAATGCTTCCTAATTGAGATGGTTTCTTGGTTCTTTCTTCCATTTTACTGTGTCAACTATTTTGCATGAGTTAAACTTCTCTAGGGAATGTTCAGAGAACCAATGTCTATCCTTTTGTCTTTTCCCCCAGTTTGGGAATTGCCAGTCTGTTTAAACGGGGCAACTTGAAATTTCTATAATTGTGTACAGTAAGTAACTTATTTTTTATCTTATTTTTTAAACTAATTGAATAATATTATAGGTAGCTACAGTCTTGAATTTGGACATAAGAACTCAGTTTGAATTCTGTCAAAGACAGGTTATATAACCCTAGAGAAGTAACTTATCTTCTCTTTACCTCAACTTCCTTGATAGCCTCTCAAATCCCTTCCACCTCAAAATCTATTGTTCTATGATGAATTAACAACCTGGTTAGTTAATTCTCAAATAACTCACGTCACGAGTTTTTTCTTTCCTGCCTATGTTGATATAGTCAATTTTAATTTTTGTGATTACTTATCCATCTTAAAGAAAGTTTTTTTTATGATGCTTAAGTATTAGATTAATGAATAACTTATGAGGTTTTTTTAACTTCTTGGTCTCATTTATCAAAATACAGATGTCCTTAGTTTAGGAAATATAGCAGCAAAGCAACCAGATATTTTTGCTGATAGATATACTTAATAGACAAAAATATGGCTAGGTATATAGAGAATGGTGATAATTAGATTACTCTTTGTTCTAGCTTAAATTTATTTGCATGTTAAACTAAAGAGAATCTTAAGAATGTCTCATACTGATTGATAATACCTTAAGTAGAGGACTTTGATTTTTATTATAGACATAAATGGAAAGGCAATATTATCTGGTGTCATTCTATCTGGCTATGTTAGTTAACTGATGAAAAATACTCTTAGTTTACCTTCATCTAAGCTTGGATACAAGCTGAGTAGCCTAGAAGATTGGAACCAAAATGGATTAAGTAGTTCTAAAGAGATGAGACCAGAAACTGATAGCAAAGAACAATGCCCAGCAAAGATTATGAATCAAAATATCAGAGTAGCAAGAGAGTTTATATGCCCAGTTGTAATTATTAAAGAGGGCAAGAAAACACATCAGCAAAACACAATGGCAGATATGGTGGCGATGAGAAAAAGGTTCAATGAGAGCATTATGTGGTATTGGAGATATGGTTGCCCTGCCATATGTATGCATTGGCCATATCTTTTCCTTACAAATGTACCCCTTATGTTTGATCCATATGTGTGCTCAATATCTTCATTGGTGGTGTTTGTATTTAGGGGAAATCATACCCTAGGTTCATGGAAAGAATGTTTTATTGAAACTTTTATTACTATGCTATTTTTATTAAATACTTTAGCTTTGAAATAATTGTGTCCTCTGGCTGACTAAAGAAAACATAAACACATGGTAGAGGTTCATGAACTGTAGTTTTGAATGGATATATAACCACAGAGCACCCTGAAACTAGGGTACTATTCTAGATGCCCCATGTGTGAGGGAGGTATGCTCCAGGTGCTTCATTAGATTGGAGACTCTTAAATTTTTCATACAATTCTTCTACCTCATTTTTTAAAAGAAATATAGGTCCATAAGCTGCAATTTTCTTCATGGTGGCCATGATTATGACTGTTGTAAGTTCTTCAACTTGAGATGATCAACTATTCTATAAAATGTTTATTGTTGCCTTTAGGAACACCATGAAACCAAAAGCCTGCCCCCCACCCCACTTCCAACTCCTTTATTCACCTTTTTAGGAGAACCTGAGGTGTGGCAGCACTTGCCACCTCTAATTCCTGATTCTAGGGACTCGAAGGCTAATAGATTTCTTGAGTTGTAGTAGAGACTGAGTTCAGACTCAGTTCAGAATTCATATGGTGAGTCCATGAGAACAGACAGTCCCCTCCCCAACTTCTTGAGGAAGGACAAATTGACCCAGTTTGGAAAAGGACCAGGTCAAAACTTCTGTGATGATTGGATTTATGACTGACCACTACATTTTCAGTGTGAATGAGACAAGGTGACCCACTTAATAAAACAAACAAACTTGCAATTTATTTCAATTTGTTTTCATTAGAGACAGTTTTGCATGATAATGAGAGAGCAGGCCTTGGAGTCAAGAAAATCTGACTTCAGTTCCTGCTTCTGAACTCTCAGTGTCTTTGAGAAACATCTAAACCTATAAGTTGCAGAGAAAGAAACCTCTAATAGTAGGAAATTCCTTTCATGAGAGCTTCCTATGCCAATAAAATCACAGTCATAGAGCTAGTTTGTGTCAAAGGTAAAAAAAAAAACCTCAGAAAAGTGCTCTATAGATTATATTACACTTACACATAATATCTATGCAGATGTATGCAGATACATGCATGTATATATATAATATAGTATTGTATACATATATGTATAGTATAAATATATATATATATATTTTTGGAAGTAAATAATATATGAATGTATCTATATGTACACATAGACTTGGTCTTCATTCTAGATTATCATAGTTTTTATGCTGACTTAGAAACGTACTTATCTTGGTTTTGTATGCCTATTCTTTCTCTACTATGTGACACTAGACCTTGGGCTGCCAGAGAAACAAAATTTAGAGGAAGCTTTCAACTCTATCAACAATGAAAATCTTTGCCTGCATAGGTAGTTTTCTCATACAGGTTTCTACATGGCTCCAGTCTTCTTGGGGCTGATTGTCAGTCCATAGCCCAATGCTGACACTGCACAGTGATTCATCATCTGTTGTGCCTTTTCCTGGGTGTGCTCTTTTAGAGTAGTCATTGCCACACAACGATTTTTGAATGGTTCTCTCAAGGTCTCATGCCTTTTGCCAAATATTGAATTGGGATAATTTCCCAATATCAATAGTAAAAACGGCTGAAGTTTTCATCATTAATTCAGTTTGCTTTTCCTCATTAGTCACAAGTCAAATATTGTAATTTTACTACAAAACTGTTTGGAAATCATAGCAATGAGTGAAATGAAGCATGCATGATGAGATCCTAACAACAAGTTCTCACTCTAAACTCATTCTTTGACATGTTCTAGAATCTTGGCACCTGATTTTATTATTTAATAACAATTTTGCATTGTGATCTTTTAAATAATATTTTATTGCTACTTTTCATATATATCATCTTCAAATATTCCCCTCCCCTTACTAGAAACTCATTAATATAATTAAAAAAGGAAGCAAAAAAGAAAAAGTCATTCAGGGAAACTTAGTAACATATATATGTATATAATATATGTATAAATATATATATAATATATAATATATAATGTTTAACAGTATATGGGGTAGCTAAGTGGCACAATGGATAGAGTGCTGTCCCTGGAGTCAGGAGTACCTGAGTTCAAATCTGGTCTCAGACACTTAATAATTGCCTAGCTGTGTGACATTGGGCAAGTCACTTAACCCCATTGCCTTAAATAAATTTTTTTTAAAAGTTTGACAGTATAATCTATGTTCTACCTTAACAGTCTTTCATTTCTTCAAGAAAAGGAGAATTTGATATTTTCTTTATCTTCACTGGGACCAAGCTTGGTTATTATAACTCAATAATCAATTTTGATGCTTGTAATTGATGTTGTTCTTTTCATATGTGTGTGTGTTTGTGTGTATGAGTGTGTGTGTGTGTGTGTGTGTGTATTTCTTGGTTCTGCTTGTTTCACTTTGTATTAATTCATATAAATCCTCCCATATCTTTCTGTGTTCTTCATATCCATTATAAATGCAGGAATACTACATTGTATTCACATACCATAATTTGTTTAGCCATTCTCCAGTTCTTTGTTATTGCAAAAACAATGTTACTTTTTGGACTTGTATTTCTTTCTTTGATTTCTTTGGGATGTTCTTGGGATAATTAGCAGTGAGATGTTTGGGTCAAATTGCATGGACATGCTGTACCTTAACAATTGTCTTTAGTTCTCTTATTCTCAGTCAGTCAAAAATATTTATCAAAATTACTATGTGTTAGGTACCATGCTAAATTCCAAAGATGCACAGAAAAAAAAAAAGACAAAAAAACAGTCCCTATTTTCAAGGAACTCACAGTTAAATAAGGTAGATAAAATACAAATAAGGATTTACAAGCACATATGCAACCCAGGTTTATATAGGCACACTCAGTTCTCATTATGTGGAAATTTCCTTGAGAGGTCTTTTCAGCATGCCCAGTTTACCTGACATAGGATCCTATTTTGATTACCTCTCTCTCTCTCTTTAAAACTGGCAAGACTGAGCCATTTACTTTTGTTGACTAAGCTCTTTATTCTATCTCTTCTTTTGCTATTTCTCCAGTCTCCACTATTCTTTTCCTACTCAACTCTTTTTTTGGGGGAGGGAAATCTCATCTGCTGTAGTTTGCAGGTGAAGATCCCAGGTCATATGAAGCTTGAGAGAGAGGGGAAGGACTAATCTTCCCTATTCCCTTTCTTTTACCCTGGTTTCTAGGAATGGACCAGGGAGTGTTTGTTCTCTATTTTTTTGTCTTTACTTTTAGGACCAGAGATAATACCAAGGGACCTGGAAGTTTGAGTCACAGTGAATTTGCAGGTGCAGATAGGGCCAGGCATGGAAGCCCTAAGAAGCCAGGATGCCTGAGACTTTAGACATGAGCCAGAAGGGGATTCTGGAATTAGCACTATACCCTATGGAGTAAGATTTAGTTATGGATATGAGCTCCTTTCCCTTCTCAGAAACTGAGGTGCTACAAGGAAGAGGAGAAATATTATTCTGCTCACAAATTGGGGAGAAGAATGAAATATAAATTACTATAACCTTCAGGCAAAGCATGCTGGTATCTGCTAAATGGATAGCATAAAAATACAATTAGGATCGTGATACTCTTGACAGTAATAGAAAGAGGGAAGGGATTTGGGGGAAAATATAATTTAAGTTTAGGAAATGTTGAATTTAAAATATCTATTAGACATCCATTTTTAGATTTTAACACACAACTCATGATGTGGGATCTGATGTTGGAAGAGAACAGTGAAGTGTTTAGCAACTTCTTCCTAAAAGTGAAAATGTAGGTATATTTTAAGTTCAATCACAATTATTAATATTTTCTCCATGACTTTCTTGACTATAGAAAATCAACAAAATAATATATCAAGCCCTGATTTGCTTTTTCTGATTTCCTGACTTCCAAGGATTTGGAAGGACAAGATCTTCATTAGAATAAAGAAGCAAGGGATTTAAGAAAAGAGTTCAGTGAGGAGTTGATCTGGTTCAATAGATAGTCAAGATAGTGAAGGGAACCAGTGCAGGAGAAATTGGTTACCTATGGAACAGGTATTCCAGAGAGCAGGGTGGAAGACGTAGGTATCTTTTGAGTGGCATTTGGTGCTACTTACCAATATGGGTTGGTTTGGTTTAGGGGAATTAAAATAGGGAAGTAGTTAGTTGGAAACCAAGAGGAGGTTTGACCAATGACAAATGGAGCATATTAATCATTGAAGAATGAGTTAGGTTATCATTGTGTATTGGAATTCAGACTGGGGATATAGTTGACCCAGTTGTCAGGAAGCAGTGTGTCACTAGAAGTAGAGGGGGCAGGGAAAAAGGTTGCCCCAATGGAGGCAAAGTGATTACTTGTAGTTGTAGATAGCCAGATAGAATGCCTGTAGTTGAAAGGAATGCTCTCCAGGCAGGTAGTTTTTTTGCCTATACAATTACATAATAATGTAATCCTATTTCATAGCAGAATTATGGGAAATCAATGATGGGTATGCCTATTGAATTCATGGGAAATTCTCTTTTTGAGAAAAAAAATATTGTTTTTTTATATTGGAAACATTTGCAGATTACTTCTGTTTCACGAGAGTTCTATTGTTACATAGTAAAACAGTTAATAATAGAATAAAAGTTCATGCATATGTATCACATCTATAGTACTCTTCCATCTCTCTATTTAATAAAAATAATAAAAAACTATTTTCTCCCTTTTACCTCCACATCTATTTTCTCATTTCTTATAAGCATATTAGTATTCCATCACATTCATATACTGTAGTATAACTTATTCAACTGTTTATCAGATAACGGTCATTCCCTTGATTTTCAGGGGATTTTTTGCCATCACACACACACACACACACACACACACACACACACACACAAACACACAAACCTGCTAAAATATTTCAATATATAAAGGAGATTTTTCTATAAGTTTGGTTTAACAATGATATAGTGAGGTCAAAGGGTTCTCACTGTTTAGTAACTTTTTATATATAGTTCCAAAGTGTTTTTTCAGAATATTTGCAAGCAGTTTTAGTACTATCTATCATGTTTTTTTGTCATCTTCACCATTCTAAAAAGTATGAAATGAAATTTCATGATTGTTTTAATTTTCTATTCTCTAGTACTGATTTGGAAATTTTTTTATAAGGTCCTAGAAAGCATGGATGTTTTTCCTTTTGAAAAATATTCATATATTTAGATTGTTTGTCAATTGTATAATGGTCCTTTTTCTTATACATTTGAATCAACTCTTTATATATCTTAGAAATGAGATCTTTATTAGAGAAACTTGCTCAAAGATTCAAATTCTCTTCAATTTTAGATGTAAAAAAAGAATGGAATGATCTGAGAATAGTTTATTTTAACAAACCATGACTTCAGGATAGGCACATTAATAGCTTTTATGGACCAAGAATATTCCAGAATATTGTTAGGATATTGTAGGCCAAGAATTGAGCTTAGTATACTGTCTCTGGGGATGATTTTCCACATGCTAAAAACAAGACATTGCTTACATTGAAAGAAAACTGGAAAAGAAAATTTCCTTAGCCTTCCTAGACATGAACTAGTTCTTAGAAAACAACATTTTGATGAGTTAAGTATATAAATACATTAGAAATACATGAAGTACATTTCCCTTGAAAAACACATGTGTTCACAGTCTAAGGCAAAGTGATTTTGGCAAAACATTTTGAGGAACCCAAATATAGTCTGGTAGAGTTTGCCAGAAGGCTCTCTTATCCCAAATAATGATTATTTCCTAGAACTATGCATTAGCTTGATCAGACAATGTCAATAAGAATAATAGATTTTTGATCTGGAAAAGATCTCAGCAATTATCTAGTCCAACCACATCCTTATATAGACTAAGAAACTGAGGCCCAGAGCAGTTAAATGAATTGCCCAGGATCTCACAGTTAGTTACTGGCAGAGCTGGGATTAAAACCCAAATTTTCTGACTCATACTGCATTGGTTTTTCCACTACACCACCCTAAATCCCAATTTTAGCATAAAAAGGTTATGCCAAATTGACTTCTAAGTATTATTGTATTGTTGGCTACTGTCTACAGTTGTAAGTTAGCTATCTCATTACTTCCATGGACCACCAATTTATCAGTGTCAGTACTCTTTTCTTTTTAAGAGCTGAAAAATGCATCAATGTGTTGGCAAAGAGATGATGAGTCTTTCTGAGTGAGTCTGAGCTGGTTCTGTTTTTCAGACATGTGAAATTGCTGGGCATATATTGAAAGTATTTTGAAATCAATTGGACCTGTGAGAACTTGAACTCTACTGAAATGTTCATTGAGAAGTTGGGGACACCTTCATGCTTTGATAAGACACTGGAGTAGGATTTTTGTGGAGTATTAAAAGAAAAAATAAACAGGACATGTTTTGCCTACTGGATTCAGTAAAGCATCATCAGCCCAAGGGTAGAGTTTGTATTATCATATTAATATTGACCTTTTAGGCTACAGAAATGTCAAACAAAATAATTATTCCCTCAGAGTCTGCTCATTTGACTTGCATCAGAATATCTTTCCCCATAAAACTTTCCCCTACTTCCTGCATAGGATTTTAGTTTTACATTTAACTGTTTGCACCATACTGCTTCTTGCTTGTAAAACAACTGTCTAGGGAATATTCTGAAACCTGATCTTTCCTCAGACCAATCTGACCAAAAGGAAATATTTCCCAAGAATGATATAAATGGAAATTCAGATGAGCAAGGAAAAGAAATCCGGAAACATTTTTACCATTTTAAGAAAGTGACTTCTATAGCATCTATGTTCTGAATACTTGGATCATTACCTAGGTAAATGCTAAGTAGCAAGGAAATGGGAGGTGAGATGTGAGAGAGAGCTTTTCCTCATTGATTACAACACTCAGAAAGGTTTGGAAGCAAAGGGTACTTTGATCAGACAAAGAACTAAATTTTAAATCCAATTAAAGAATTTGGGGGATTACGAGTTAAGGAAGTTCAAAGCCCCTCATTTTTAGACAAGGACTTTCTTACATAAGAAAGAATTTAGATGTCCATGACTTCCAACTCAGAGCTTGTTCCACTGCATGATGTTATTTTCCAGGCTGAAGAGGGTGGATAAACAACAAAACATCCTTAATAATAATAGCTCAATTTTTATAACATTTTAAGGTTTGCAAAGTACTTCATATACATTATTTATTTTGACTTTCACACCAACCCTGATATTATGTCCCCCATTTTAAGAAACCTAACTCAGAATGTCTAGGATCATTTAGCAAAGGGAGATGAAAACAAGCATTTATATATGCCTACTATTTACTAATCAATGTACTTCACAAAATGTATTGCCTTACAACAACCTTGTCCAGTGGGAGCTGCTTTTATTGTCATTTTACAATTGAGGAAGCTGAGGCAAACACAAATTAATTGACTTGCCCAGAGTCACAGAACTAATAAGTAACTGAGGCTTGAATTCATATTCAGGTTCCCCAAACTACAAATAGCCTTCTATCCATCTTGCTATTCTAAAGCAGAAAGATTAGAGAGATGGAATATTAGAAAGTACAGAGGACTTGGGATCAGAAAACACTGATTCTAATTCTGTCTTTATCATCACTTACTCCTTATATGATACTGGAAAATTTATTTCATTTCTCTGGGTCTCAATTACCTCATCTTTAAAATTAAAAAAATGGATTGGACCATATGATTTCTCAGATCCCTTTAAGTTCTAAAACCTATGGGATATATATATTATATATATAATATATATATATATATATATATATGTATGTGTGTGTGTATAAAACTGTTTTAATTCATGATATATATATGTATATATACATATATATATATATATATATACCTAAATATACTCAGAAATAAAGTATTTTAATTGGCCATGTTTTTTTTAAATTTAATTTAATTTTTGTCTATGTTTTGAAATAAGAAAGGAAACTAATTCAGGAAACAAAAACTTTCCATAATGCCTGATTATTAATATCTATTAGGGGATTTGTATAAAGTCCAAGAAAGTCCACAGTACTACACAGAATATAAAATTCAAAAAAATTCCAAACTATATAAACTAACAAAAGCTGTAGGAACTCTGATCAGTCTCAGCTTGCAGCAGCTAGGAGTTTTGTAAAGAACTGGGACTTTTAAATAAGCAAGTTCACATATGTATGTATGTATGTATGTATATCTGTATACACACATTTTTAAGGTCCATAATGTTATAACCAGGAGTCTAATCCCAAGGATTATTTTACTCATTTTATTTTTTATTGTTAAAAAGGAAGAATTTGACCTCTTTGTGAAATAGAAGCCTATTTATAAAATACAGTTGCAAAACATCAGAAAGGAGGGAGAAGAATGCTAAAGAACAGAATCAGAGTAACTATACTTTGTATAATACAAGCTGTTAACAGAATGAGGACGTTCTAACCAATAGAATAAGACCAATCTATTTCTTAAAAAATAATGATATTTTTCTCAAACATGGTTCTAGGTAGAACCTAGACCAGTAGTTCTCTAAATGTCCAGGTAACTCTGGGGGTCCCTGAAACTTTTTCAAGGGACCTGCAAGGTCAAAACTATTTTCATAGTAATAATAAAGTGTTCTTTGCCTATTAAATTATTTCTGCCTTTTGCAAATACATATCTCTGTGAGGATAGATTTTCTTCTGTATTTTAATCATGACAATACATTATAATAAATTGAAGGTAGATATGAGAATTTAGCTGTCTTTTATTTAGCCAGATTTAAAGCCATGATTCTAATTTATCTTTGTTTTGGAAAATATAGTTATTTTAAAAATATTATATTTATATTAGTTTTAATAGATTCAATATTATATTAAATGACTAAATGCATATTTTAAAATCTAATTAGTTTTCATTTCTAAGATGCTAAATTGAGATAAATATACCCCATCAACAGATGCTCTTTAGGATTTTCAATATTTTTAAAATATTTAAAGTGATCTTAAGACTAAAACTTATAAGAATCTCTTTTCTAATCACTTTGCCTGAGATAAGCAGAGTTCATATGATTTATCTAGAATCAGAAAGATAATAAGTATGAAAAGCAAGATTTGCATAGAGCTTTCTCTGACCCTGATCCCATTATGCATTCACTGACATTCCATACTTCATTTAAGATTGCTATTTTAATTCATTCTTACCTATTTTTGAAGTCAATTCTTTATGAAACTCTAGGTAGGAACAAATGTTTTATTATTGCAAGTAATGAATATTGCATTTGTCCTTAAAAAAATGATCAATAGGAAAAATTTTAGAGAAGTATGTTTTAGTTTTATTCGGAAAAACAGTTGGCAATAAACCAGTAAGAAGAACCTAAAATAATCCATATGTATGAATGAGAAAAGAATAAGGAAGCTAGTGATTTTTTAATTGCAGGGATTATTTGTGAAGGACATATTGAAGTCACAAAAATGGACCCATGGGAGATTATTCACCTACATAGTTGCTCCTGGTGATCATTTCAAGTCAGCATTCTATCAGTTAATGAACATTTATTTTATACCTATATGGGATTGGGATAACATCAGTGAGGAGGCAGAGAGAATACATTAAAGATCATTAAAGATCTAAAACTCCACCAATTTGTTTCTATGGGAGATAGGTTTTCATCTGATTAATCATTGACCTATTTATCCCCTGTTAACTGAAAGTGGAACAACTTATAGAATAGCCTATTTGAGAATAAAGTCATGTATGCTTTGCCAATTATTAGGCTAAAAAAGAATCAAAAGACATCAGGTCTAGAAAAACTAATCAAGGTCAACCTGTACATTGTAGGACAGGATTCATCCAAAATCAGTTTGCAGTATGTTACTCTGATGCCTCCATTTTAAGCCTTAGTTTCTTTTCCTGTATCTATGGAAGTAATATATCAATCGCTCAAGACCTCAGTAAGAACCTGGAAATCTGTTAAATAGCCAATTGCTTGGAAATTATCAATAAAAGACTACATAATTAAAAGGAGAATGGGAATGTTTGCAAGCCAGGAGATGGGTAGAAAGAAAAGGGTACAAAATATCACAGAGAAATAAGGATATTCTTGCCTTATGAAAGCAGTCTGGAAAAGAATATAAAAGGAGACAGGATGGGTGGGGTTACTATTTCTTTCATGGAGACTTGCCCTCTCTCGTCTCTTGGCTGGGCTTGAAGTCTTGCTCACTTTTTTTCTCTAAATGCTCAAATACACATATATATCCCCCTCCCCACCCCCGAATTTCAAGGCAACTGACCAAAAAGGTGCAACATAACCTTGGGAAAAATATCATTATTGTCCTGTTCTTTATTATTTTCTTTTTTTCAAGTTAAAGTGATACATTTTAAATTCTACATTGTAGGCATTTTTTTTTGTAGATTTCCTTTACCCAAACCTTATAATATCTCCCACCACACCCCTAGTTAAGTCTTTATTTTTTGTAATAAATAATAGTTAAGTAAAACTAACTCCAATGCAGCAACTGCATCTAAGTATACACCATTCTCAGACCATATTTGTTCATAGCTCCAAGGAAAGGAGGGAAATGCATTTCCTCACATTGTATCTTGTTTTACTCTAATTTTCCAGAAATACTTGAGTATTTTCCCTGCTTTTCCATATGCACAGAAGCAAAGACAAAGTCTATTTCTAATGAAAGCAATTAATTATCCTTTGTTGATGAGTTCATATCTTTGCTTTGCTATTCACTTACTATCTGTGTGACCCTAAAAAAATTATCTCATTTTTTTGAGCCTGTTACTTATATGTAAATGAAGAAGTTGAAATAGATTATCTTTGAAGTAACTTCAACCTTTAAATCTTATAAATCTGTGATTTTTATGTCCGTGAAGGAAGGCTTAACAAGGGAGTTAATGATAGGCAGTGGCTTTCAGCAAACCAATTTTGTTGACTCTTGGTTTCCTCAAGTATAAAATGAAGGTGCTGCACAGGGACATGACCACATGGAAGCATTTGTGGGCATTGTCCCATCTGGAGATCCTTGGAGACCTAGATGAATATACTAGCCTTTTCCTTCACTCCCTTCTTCTCAGAGTTAGTTTTCTGTTTGAGATGAAGGTACTTAAGTAGAAGCCTGAGAACCTCGGAATGTAAACTGTTTTTGGAGTAGTTGAGGGCATTTTGCAACTTCAGACCGTGTCAGATTTTCTTGGGTTGAATGAGTACAATAAAGGGAAGGAGGAAGGAGAATAGGAAATGTCTAGTAGATTCCAGAATTTCAGAATCATTAGGTTTCTGTAGCAGTCATCAGCAGATTATAGCAACCTATCTTTAACTGATATTTGTATAATTTGCTAAAGTTTATCAAGCATTTTGTAAGTATTTTTGAGCCCCATAACATAATTATGGGAGGTAGATAATATAGGCATTAATATCCCCTCTCATAAATGAGGAGATTGGGACTTGGCAAGATTGAACGACTTTCCCTAAGGTCAAAAGGGTAGCAAATATCAGAGGTTGGATCCTAACTGATTTGAAGTCCATTAGTCAATAAGCAATATTCTATCCACTATCTCAGGCTTCCTCTCAACCAATTAGAACCGCCTCAACTAAACTGTTAGGTTGACAGTTTGGCTAACCAGTGATTTTGGCAAAAGAATATGATTTTATTACTTCTTTTTTTTTAGGTTTTTGCAAGGCAAATGGGGTTAAGTGACTTGCCCAAGGCCACACAACTAGGGAATTATCAAGTGTCTGAGACCGGATTTGAACCCAGGTACTCCTGACTCCAGGGCCGGTGCTTTATCCACTACGCCACCTAGCCACCTCTGCAAGCTTAGTCTTTATAAAAACCTGCTATTGATTGCCAAAGATAACAAAAAGTTGGGAAAGGTCAATCCTGGTGGGGGATGGAAAGACAAGTGAACTAATTCAGTGTTGCTGCAGCTTTAAAGTTGTCTAGTCATTATGAAAACAAATTTCAATTATTCAATTATTTTTATACAGAAAGTGATCAAAATATCCATCTACCTTAAGATTTCAATTAGGTAGCAGAAAATCAAAGGTTGAAATAATTGTCCCATGTGCACTAAAATATTTTTATCAGGACTATTCTAAATGCAAAGACTGGAAAAAATGAATGTCTCAACTGGGAAATGACTGAACAAATTGTGGTTTCCTAGTGAAATGAAATATTACTATATCACAAGAATCAATAAATATGAAAGAATACTGGTAGGCATGGGAAGACATAAAAATTAACACAAGGTGGAGTAAACAGAACCAGGAAAACAATATACAAGGTGGTTATGTAATATAAATGGAAAAAACAAGAAGAAGAATAAGAAGTGAACAAGTTTGACCTCAAAGAATGCACCCCCTATCTCCTTTACATAGTTAGGTGACTATGGAAGTGTTATTGATGATAGGTTTTCAAACTCAATTGCTGTCTTGATTGGTTTTTATCAAATTCCCCTTTTCACTATTTTTCTGTGTAGGAAATGAAGTTGAGATATAATGGGAAATATATGAATATAAAAAGAAAAAAATCATGCAATGACTATTTTACTACCAGATAAAGGACTAGGAATGTCTCAGCAATACCAGAATTTTTCTTTAAAAAATAATGTAGAGGGGTGGCTAGGTGGCGCAGTGGATAAAGCACCAGCCTTGGAGTCAGCAGTACCTGGGTTCAAATCCGGTCTCAGACTCACTTAATAATTACCTAGCTGTGTGGTCTTGGGCAAGCCACTTAACCCCATTTGCCTTGCAAAAAAAAAAGCCCTAAAAAAATATTGTAGAAATATGGAAAGAGATTGTATCTCTGGACCCCTGCTTTCACTATAGGATCTTAATTAAGATTTAAAAAAAATTAATCAGATTTATTTTTATATTATAAACCAACAGAATTCGTATTTTTTAAAAATTTCACCCAGCAAAAGGACATATTTCCTAGAGGGAACTCTGTGACTCAGTAGATATAACACTGGATCTGGAATCAGAAAGACCCAAATTCAAATCCAGACTCAGAGTTGCCAGCTATATTTATATTTCTGTCTCAGTTTCCTCAATTGTAAAGTGAGTAAAATAATAGCATCTACCTCTTAAAGTTGTTCTGAAAAAACAAGGACAATAAGTATAATGCATTTTGTAGACTCCAAATCCTTTTTCTTGTTATTAATATTAGTTTGTCATAGAATAAATTTATCTACATTTATTTAGGGAGTTTATCCTTGCAAAATCTCATGAAAGATTGAATGAATCTCAGAGTATTCTCTATTCCTCTGATCGGAGGGATCCCAGAATGTTCTTCACCCTATTTCCTACCAGCTACATTTCTTTTAGACTTCTCTAAACTTCTTAATTATGACACTGACCCATCTTCTCTACTTGAGACTACCCTACCTCCCTCCCATAAATATTTTAGCTTCCTTTTGTTTATTGTCTTCCTGCCTTTTGATTGGAGGTTTCCTGAAGATAAAATCTACTTTTTTGCCTTTTTTTTTTTTTTGCTGGGGCAGTGGAATTAAGTGATTTTTACCAAAGGTCACACAGGTAGTAAGTATCAAATATCTAAGGTTAGATTTGAATTCAGGTCCTCCTGACTCCAGGATTGGTACTCTATACACTGCTCTACCTAGCTGTCCCTGACTTTCTTTTTCTTTTTATTTATATGCTTAGAATTTAGAACAAAGTCTGGCATGGAGTAGGTATTTAATAAATATTTGTTGACTATTAATTTAGAGATTAAAATATATTCTCCATTTTTGGCTAGGGTTTTTTTTCTCTTTTTTAAGAAATGTGAATAACCTAATTTTCTTTCTTGGCTTAATTATTGAGAAAATGATCATAAAAAGCAAATTACTTGCTGGAACTTTCTAGATTTTAGTCATTGAACTTATGAGGAATAGCTACCATTATCTACATTGAATTATAGCTAAGATTTTCTATGGGTGAAGAATGATATTGCCCTCATGTGGGAGAACAAGTCATAAGAATAATTTAGGTTGGGAAAGAGGTCCGTTTTCGCAGTAAATAAACTCTATTCTTTCTATTCTAATAATAGTTTGATGAGCAAGTTGAAGCTACATAAGCTAGATAATAGTTGAGCATTCAGTCATTCATTCAACAAGCATTTATTAAGCACCTTTTATATACCAGGCCCTGAACTAAGTTTTGAGAATATAGAACCAAAATTTAAATAGTTCCTACCCTCATATTAGTATTCTAGTGAAGGAAACATATAAAAAAATACAAAACATAGTAAATTCAAGTTAATTTCAGAGACAGCACATATAATTAGGAAGATCAAAAAAAGTTTCTTATAGAAAGTGACATTTGAACTGAAATTGAAGGAAATTAAGGATTCTAAGAGATGAAAGTGAAGTCAGAGTGTGTTAGAGGCATGGTTGATTTGTGCAAAGGCTTAGAAATACAATATGGAATGCTGAGTTTGAGAGCTGGCAAGCAGGAAAATTGACCAGGAAACAGATAGTATGGAACTATCCTGGAACAGTTGACTAGAGCTAGATCATGGAGAGCTTTAAGTATTAATTAGAGGAATTTAGGTTTTATCTTAGATAAAATAGAAAGGGGTGGTTAAGACTATTAGACTTGCTCATTAAGCATACCATTTTAACATCTATATAGGGAATTTATTAGGAAGAAAAAAGATTGGAAACAGAGACACACATTAAGTTATTTCAGTAGTCCAGAAAAGAGATGATGAGGGGTTAAAAATGAGTGGTGGTTCTGTGAATTGAGATAAATGGATGGATGTAAAAGGAGATAATATGACCAAGATTTGGAAGTTGGTTCCATGTGGCTAGGTAAAGGAAAATATAAGCTTGAATATGACTGAAGTTATGAACCTGGATAACTGGAAGGATGACAGTGTCCTTGATAGAAAGAGAAATTTAGGAATGAATATGAGTTTTTTTGGGAAATATAGTATGCTATATTTTGTATATGTTGACTTTGAGATGTCATTGGTATCAAACTCAAATAGAAATGGATTCCTGCAGGACACATTGACTTAGAAAACTACAAATTAACATTATTTATGTGGTGTTTCTATTTTTAAAGCAAAGTTATTTTTTAATCATTTATTGTGTTAAATATTTCTCAATTATATTTTAGTCTGGCTTGGGCACTACTTGGGAATTTAGAGTTGATATCTCTGGTCTAAGTATATCTGTTTGATAATGTCTAATATGTAGCTGGTAATGTGGAACTGAAACAGGAGAAAGGTTCATGTTGGTCCGGAAGTCATCTGCATTGACATGACAGTCTTATCAATGGAAGTTGCTGGAACATTGGGAGTGGGTATAAAGAAAAATAAGGACACATAAACTGATAAAATACTGACATAGTGGAGCTGGCATTCACATTCATGCAACTTCAAATGCCTTTAATCACATCTGTTTGTTTTATTCAATCAAGAAAATAATAAATGTAATAAATCTGGAAGCAATAAATTATAATGAATAAAAGATATTACATATATAAGATGAAAAATTATACATATGTAATAATTTATTTTTATGCAGAAAGACAGAAGCAGAGAGAGAAAAAGAGGGGCAGAGAGAAATTTCATTTGTTATAGAGGTCCACAACCTTTTTAGGCCCCTGTTCCTATTGATTTTGGTATATCTCCATTACCCTTTATTCAATTTGAAAGTAAATACAAATGAGTTTGTTATGTATATATACACATAATAAATAAAATAGACACTTTTTTCACAAAGAAAACTTCATTTAGCACATTATATTCAAAATTATCAGAAAGTTGTTGAATGCTCATCAGAACATAGTCTAATAAATAAATGGATGTTTCTGTTTCCAATCTCTTTTCTTTCTAATAAATCCCCTATATAGATGTCAAAATGATATACTTAATGAGTATGTCTAACAGTCTGAATCCCCTTCTCAAGAGTTCTAGTACCTCTCAGTTTTCTCTAAGATAAAAATTAAATTCCTCTAATTTATCTTATTGATAAAATTTATAAAAGAAATACCTGCATATCACATTCAGCCTGTAGTTTGTTTCTTACTTTGGAATTTACTGAAACAGGAATGAGAATTCTGATTCATAGAGATAAGTTGTTGTAGAGACTTAAAACATTGTGTTAATAATAGATTATGCTTTCCCAAGAGAAAACAAAAAAAAAATTGTAAGTTCATTGACTGAAAAGCAATTCTGATTTTCTGATAATTGAAAAGATTAATCAACCTGGCCCTTCATTGTGTACTTAATCTTTTTTTTTTGGCAATACAAACAGTTTCATACTCACGTTTCATTTATTTGATTTTCACTGGTAGGGATAATTCCTCCAACAGATCTTAATTTTTTTTTTCAAATGCATTTTAATTCTCCATCTCTTTCACATCTCACTCCTGCTTCCTCACTATCTCTATGATCTACAAATGTATTCATTAAAAACTACTACCTTTGCAATATTTCAATAGGATAATAAGTATTCACTATAATCTCTTGGTAAATTTATATCCCCTAGTTTTTCTATTAGACATCACAGAATTATTAAATCCCCTTTTCTGTTTGCCTAGTACTCCAGTGAACATATTATACAAATAACATGATCTATTATAATACATACACATACACACTCATTCATACATGTACAAATACACATACATACTTTATGAATTTATTTAAGGAATTAAAAAGAAATTGGGTGAAAGAGTAGTGAGGTCTGTGAATCCTTGACAGAGCTAAAGTCCTTAGAGGGAAACATCTCAAGAAGCTAATGTAGGACACAGAAGGACAATGAAAGTAGACAAGCATTAGAACTTATTTATCCTTAATGTTCTCCTTTTTGTTTCTGTTTCTTTACTCCCATATTTTTTTCTTCTCCTTTCCAACTTAAAAAAAACTATTTGAATAATATTGAAAAATACAAAATATATCATGACCCCTAAGACTTTTTTCTCATCTTTGTAAGGAATATTACTTGATCTAAATTCCTGGAGATTTTAAGATCACAGAGGCTGGTAATTTGGAAATTGTTTCCTCAACCAGGTTGGATTCTGTCTCAGACTCTGTACACATTATCCCAACATCATGGTCAAACCAAAACAACAAATAAAAAAATGGATGTCTTTCCTTTGATTGGTCAAAAAGTTAGTTAATTTGGTTAAAAAAAGAGATGAACCAATTATTTGGTATCATACATTAATTGAATTATAATCATGAGTGATATTCATATTCTGGTTTAAGTTTTAAAAATACTTCATATACATGATTTCACTTAATCTACACAATAACTCTGTGAAGGAGCCACTACTTTACAATTCTATCCATTTTATAGATGAAGAAACTGAACTGGTCATAGAGTAATAATTATTATGGGCAGACTGTCAAAGATTCACCCAGGAAGTCTAAGTCTCCATTACACTGCACTGCTCTCTTTGTCTCCTTGAATATCTACTCTATGCATAGCACCATGTAGTAGATGCTGTTGCAGATACATAACCTACTAGAAATTTGCAGGCTAATTTTTGTTTTTGGTTAAAAAACCATGGTTAACAAAAGTCAAATGGAAACAGAAATAGGAGGAAAAATGAAAAATGAATAATGTAGCAACTGTTATAGACTCTCTCTCTCTCTCTCTCTCTCTCTCTCTCTCTCTCTCTATATATATATATATATATATATATATATATACTATAAATGCAGTAAAAACAGGAGAATTATTGAATTAGAGAGAGAACATGGGAAATGTAGATTTATTAGATGACAGTAACTGAGGAAAGTTTCATAGACTATAGGACCAGCTGATTCCTTTTAACATTTGGTATGGGTTTCTTTGTTTCAGTACTGCATAATCTACTACTCTTGGCACCCTACTCCCATGTCTACAGCAGGGCAAAAGAAAAACTGATAATAATGCTCAATTCAGACGCTGACTTCTTATTGAACTCTTCAGATATAAGTGCATCTATCTATATGGCAGGATTATCATCAAAAACCTGAAAGTATTCTTTTCTATTATCTCAAAAACATGTCGAATTCAGATATAGTTAGATGGAGGTGGACTGGGAGATTTTGGAAATATTCTCCCATTCGATATGTAAACACAACCTGAAATGACTTTCCAATTATCCTTTCCTCTATCTGGAAGATGGGGATATTAATAATACACATTTTCTACCATAAAAAAGTTTTTATGAGGCTTAATAAAAATGCTGGCAAAGTATTTTGAATTCTTTTGGATTAAAAAAACCCAAAATAGAAGAAATAAGTAGATTGAGAAATTTGGATTTGAACACCAAAAACAAATGTCCTTTTACTTTTTTACTTAAATTACATCTTCTCTTCTATACCATTATTCCTGGAAGTATTATGCATGTTCTATTTTCAACTGACTTATGGTATTTTTCTTGGGACATTATGCTACTGCTACCATAAATAATTTGCAGACGATAATCTCTCTTTTGGTAGAATTTTTAAAGTCTTTCTTGGTTGTGCATCCATCTCATCGTTTATGTAAGGAGACATATTTTATTTAACACATTGAAGGGGTCAGTATCCCTTAGAAATATTTCATAACATGACTGTGAAGCTGTTTTACCTGGCATACCCATATCCTATAGCCTTCAAAATTCTGACTAGTCACTCATTGAGAGGATCTGAGCCAACCCTACTCACACCCTTCTCTCAGGAAATTAATACTGAATTTTTTCTTCCTACTCCTTTCTCACTGATAGTAATTGTTCCAATCACCAATCCCCACCATATTCTGTTCTTTCCTCTTTGGTGCTTTTCTTTGCCCTTTCACTTCCCAATACTTTGACAGTTTTGTATTTTTTGGCACTCTGAGAGGAAAATCTCTACTGAAAAAGTTGTGTCTGGTCCTCTAATTTATTACATGTGCCATGAGCAAAAATATAGTTTAGAAACAAACATAAAACAGAAAATCTTTGCAACATTGTAACTTTTAAATCCTAATATAATATTTTTAAAACATAAGGGGGAAAAACAGAAATATATTAATTATCCCACTTAAAAACTCTCTGGTTCCTCAAAGTATAACATAATCTTAGAAAATTCATCAAATTTTTTTTACAGAACTTCAGGGAATTAAGTTTAAGATTTAGAATATTTAGAATCTACTGTAGGTTCATTTTTACTTATCTGTTTGAAAAATGAACCCCTTCATTTTTGTGAGAAGTCACTTGAAATGTGTTTTGCTATAATCAGCAAATATAAAGAACTAATCTATGGAACATAATTGCAAATAATAATTAAGTGCATTTGTTTCTATAAGTCAGGTGCTATATTGAAATTTCCTCCCTTTTTCCCCTGTCCTGGGGTAGACTCTTGAACCACAGAGCATCTATTTCCAGAAGTAAAATCAAAGATATAGTGATGAATAAGATGACTGCCCCATTTATAAGGAGGTAGCATTATGTTCAGTATAATTTAATATTTAATCAATTAATAGTTAATATCATTTAATATCATGAGATACATGGCTGAAAATGTATAGTGCTGCTTCAAGTTCCTAAAATGTACCTGTTTGTGAATGACAGTGTGTGGATTTCATTGATCCCTAAAACACTGAGTCATGACTTAACACTTTGAGACAACATAGAAAGGGCATGAAACCAAAGGAAGAATCAAGACAAAGTGTCTATTGTTGATTGAACCCAAAACATATGTATTATTGAACACCTGTCCAACATCTCCTTAACAAGAACCTAGCATCTGCACTTGAAAAAACAAAATGGAAACAGAATGCATCTTAGCTGAATGGGTAGCCCTTCGATTTGTTCTGCAGTATAAGTTGAATATATAAATGAATAAAAATATATATAGATGCCATCTATCTATCTATCTATCTATCTATCTATCTATCTATCTATCTATCTCTCTTCTATCATTTATCATCTCTATCTATTGATCTATCTATCTATAAAACAGTATAGCATAGTAGGTAGAAAGCTAGTACTGTACTCTGGAACATCTTTGTACAAATCCTGCCTTTCACATATACTAGCTATGTGATCCTATTCAAGACATTTAACCTGTCAGTGTTCTAGGAAACTCTCAGAATATTAGTGGTAGAGAAAGTGTTGACTTGTATTGACAGAGAATATTACTCAAAGTTTGCTATAGCAGTGAAATCACAAGTTTAGTACTTGTGTGTATTTATACCCACCCAAGCTCATGCAATCAGTAAATGGACACTTCAAATGCAATATGAATGGGATCCAGACTTAAATAGATAGAGTATAATATTGTTTGTGGGTTAGATCATATTTGGGAAATACAACCTCCTTTCAATGATTCTGAGGAACTTAGTCCCTGTAGAAACATATGCCTTTAAATACCAATATTTTTCAAGGGATACTATATCCCTAAAAATCATGGAACACTGTGACATCAGAAAATCAAGATTTAAAGTGACTCAAGGGACAAATGAAAAAGCCATAGTGCATGTAAGTAGACTACATAAACTGACAATTCAAAAAGAGATAGCACCAGTACATAAACACACACATTGCATACATTGAAAAGATGAGCATAAGTAGTAATCTTGCTAGAAGTATCCATATTAGTGAGATCTATGATTCAAGGAAATAGTTCTTAAAATCTTGTAAAACTAGAGACTAGGATGTTGTTCATCCAGGAAAGAGACCTGAGTCATGACTTAGTATTCTGAGACAACAGAGGAAGGGCATGAAGTGAAAGGAAGGGTGAAGACAAAGCATCTATTGTTGACTGAACTTAAAACATATTTATTACTGAAGACCTGCCAATGAAGTGGGATGAATGAGTGCTAGTACCATAAATTTAATAGAATATATTTTAAACAGGAAGAAGAGCTAAATATAGGAAAAGACTAAATGCTGCATGTTAGATACCTGGAGGGGAATCATAGGTTACTAGCCCAAATACATTTTGAATAATATGTGTGTGTGGGGATAGGTGAATTAAGGGTTTTATGGGAGAAAGGAGTTAAGTTACCACTCTATAACCAATTTTACAAAAATAAAAAAGGTAGTAACATTATTTCAAATAACTGTAGTCCAACCAGGTCATAGGTGAAATTCAGTCAACTTCAAAATAGAAGTGTAGGAAGATAGAATAATGGATGGGATAAGTGTCAGTCTGGGCAGTTTAAAGTCTAAAAGAGAGTTCTGGAGGTATGCAGAGGGAAGAGTCTCCAAAAAGAAATGTCCACAGAAAGAATTTCGATTTAGACTAGAGCCAGTTACTATAGAGAAATTCCTTTGTGGTGGGAGAGAGAGATGGTAAGCTAGGATATCCTTATAGACTTAGAGCTAAGATTTGGGAGGTAGAATCCAGAAAGTTCAAGAAATTTAAAACTTTGCCAAAGAAAACCCATTGGTAAGAAGTTGGAAATTAAGATGCTAAGTAGTCCAGACACTGGGCAATGAATTTGGAGACGAAATGTAAATAGAGAGCTTCAATATGAGAGAACTCTGAATAGCTGTTGAACCTATTTCTCTGTAAGTGGGCATGGAATATTAGGAATAACCAGAAAAAAATCCAACTCTCTATCTTTCCCCTTTGATTGTTTTTCTAATTTTCTGCATATTTTGCTATATGCTACAATAAAACATTTATAATACTCAAAAAAGCAATTTGTTTTCAGGAGCAAGGATTAATTAAAGGTCGATTCCTTCTTTGCAGGCCAAATGGGCATGAGGGTATGTATTCAAGAAAAGGAAGATAACACATAAGAAATGAATGGGGGGCATCAGAGAGTTAGGTTTTGACATAAGCTGGTAGAAGAAAAAATCTAGCATATCATATGGAATAATGGTATTAGAATTTGGTATTAGGTCAGTTTGTCAAATACAACTAATTGCTTTTCTAATTTCAAGGAGTAAGGGCATAATTTTGATCTATAATAGAAGCAAATTTCCTGGGAGACAACATTCAAGCTTGAATAAATCCCCACTGGCTTCTGATTAGAATGTTGCTTATTCACCTGTCTTATAAACAGAGAAAATTAAGGTTGAAGCTAAGTAAGGTGTTCAGCATGAGGGTGATGAGGAAGGGGTAATTTTCTTTCCAAATGCAAACCTAACTTATAGAAATGCCTGGTGTCACTAATCTCATCCATTCCAGAATTCATTAGGTTTTTCCACAGAGTTTGGAACAGTTAATCTCAAAGTTTGACTTACCTGATTTGTATTTGTTAGTGATACAAATTCTTAGAATAGATACTTGTATTAGTTTTCAAGTATATGATGTAAGATAATATTATCTTAAGTTGGGTGTAAGAAAATATTATGTTAGGTTGGGAAAAACCCCTGGGGCTACCATGTCCAGCTCATATTTAAATAGGTACAACCCTCTACACCATCCCTGCAAAGTGTTCATTTAGCTTCCACTTGAAAAAAAAATCAATAATTGGGAATCCTGACCTGTTCTACTTTTGGACAGATCTGTTTTTTAAAACATATGTGTATCTATCTATCTATCTATCTATATACATATATATGTATATATATACATATATATACATATAGATAGATATTTGATAGATTCATAGATAGATAGATGGATAGATCCAAAATCTGTTTCTGTAATTTCTGCTTGTTTTCTACAAAGTGTAATTCTACACTTTGAGGTCAAAGAGAAGAAATCTAATCCCTCTTCAATATCATTGAACTTCAAGTCCTAAAAAGACAGTACTCCTGTCCCTATTAAGTCTTCTCTTTTTCAGTTAAAACCTTTCCATTTCCTTCACCTTTTCCTTATGTGGCATGGTCTCCAGTCTCTTAACTGTACTGATTGTCCTCTGATTGCACTTGTATAAATATCTTTCCTAAAATGCAGACCCACAAGCCGATATGGCCCAGATGTGGACTGACCAAGGCAAAGTTTAATGGGACAATCAGTCTTTGGGTTTTGATCTGAGTCTGAATAAAATAGATTTACCATTGTGATAGTGATTTGCTTTAGTTGATTGGTAAAAACACTTCTGAACCTTTCAGAAATGCTCATGAAGGGGGTCTTATGCCTGAATAACTGGAAACACTGGACATTATTTCTTACTATGATCTGTAGGTATCTTAAAACTCAACATGAATAGAATTGCCAGTGATTCCAAAAAGCTCAGAACTGCATCAGCACACTCTAACACTACACTTCCCCCTTCCCTGCCTCCACCAAATCTAGTTTTGCCTTCTGAATTTCCCTATTTCTATTGTTTTCTGACATCCTTCCAATCACCCAAGTATATAACTTTGGCGTTATCACCTTCCTTCTACTCACATTCTCTCTACTGTAGTTCAGAAAAATGTAAGTTTTTTTTTACCTGGATTATTGTTAGTTTCCTAATAGATTCCCCATCTCCTTTTTCCTCTATTTAATTTGTCATTCATACAGACACTAAAAATGATATTCCTTAAGTCAGTGGTTTGACCATATCACTTTTCTACTCAATAAACTCCAAGGGCTTCCTATTGTCTTCAGTTGTCAAGTCAAAAGCA